>NW_027106861.1:672233-705560 GCF_000696795.3 Halyomorpha halys | reverse complement strand
CCCCCCCCCCCCCCCCCCCCAGTAAGTCAGAAAAGACCAGGAGGAAAATATATATAATGTTAATGTCTCATAGATAGTTGATAGTCTCATAGATAATTACATTAAATTATGATAATTCCTGGGGGCTAGTTATGAACTAAGGCAAGTCTTAAGCATTTTTTTTTTTATATAAACGGGACATTTAATGTTTGAGGAAAGGGCCGTCCGTAGCTCAGATGGTTAGGCCTAGATATTTTCATTTAGTGGCGGTCCCACAAAATGAAAAACTGGACTCCCTTCCAAGGTTAGGGATGGTCCAATCTATTGGTCACCTGTAGATAACTAGCCAAAGGTCACCTTCGCTGTGAATTTGCCTTTAAAAAAAAGGTTTGAGAAACCTATTAACGATTACAACGAATATGTTCTAGGCTAAGATATTGTACATATTGTTGAGAGACATCAAAAACCCAATTCAAATTTTCATTGAAATAAACAATTTTTTACCTGCTCACAATGTCACGTCAATTATTTTATTACCAGTTCCATGTTTTTGAGGCTGTTTATTTCGAAAAAAAAAACTGTTTTTAAAATTCAAAGACGACCAGTTTTAGAGATACAGCATTAATTTTGCCAATATAAGTGTATCGTGGAAAGTTAAGTTTCGCATGATTAAGCAGAAATAGTGGCTGAAATTGATAATAGCCCGTGATAACAATAATTCCCTACTTTTCTACAACATTGGTCTGGAAATGACTTTAATATTTTTACTTCATGTTTGCCAGTTTCTAATTTGAAGGACAGGGCGGAGAAGGAAGTGGGAAAAACTCCAAATTTTAGACTTTTTCAGTTTCTGGCCTGTAACTTTAAAATAGCGCCTCCTATTGAAATCTTTCTCTTATAATTAATTGAATAACATTGAATTATGCCTGGAATGAGTACGTAACATTGTAAATTCAGTAGATGAATACAGTGGAAATAGATGGCGCAAACTACTTTTCTTACTTTACCAAGATACTTGGTACAATGACTATGACTAACGTCAGTAAGGCTTTTCTAAATTAAAAATTCTTTAAATAAAAATGTTTGGTGTCGTCCTGGGGAGGTTCTTAGGTATTGAAATCACTAATTACATATATCTCAAAATATATTCATTTTTTCATACAATGGATATTACGCAAAACGATAGATCTTGGGATTACATAAGCAAAGAAAAAAAAATCAACAAAATCCGACTAATATAAGCAAAGATATACCGAATGTTGATATCATCTATCTGTAAAAATAAAAATGTGATGTCAGTTTGTAACGTATTTATAATCATCGAAAATTCTAAACCGATGTAAACGTGTTTTTTTTTCAGAATGTTCAATGTTCTTTTTTTTTAATTTACTGAGTTTTTGTTTAATACCAGAGAATTACAAGAAGAATCAATGAAACAATTGGCGTGAATTTAATCGGGTTCTAGACGACAAACCAGTTTACAGGTCTGAAATTTATGATTCCATCTATAAATGAGACGAAATGTAAATTTTCTCCTTGTGTGTTGGCGTCTCTTGAAAAAAAAAATACTTAAATTCAATACATTTAGCCTTAAGGTTATCTTCAAATTTTAGTTTTTGTTTCTATTGCATTTTTAATATCTTTTTATTTTTTTTAAGATTGTCTAAACTGGATTTGAAAATTTTTGCTAATTTCTATGTTGGACTACCTATTCCATTTACTATAAGTATGAAATAACCTTGTGGCTTAAGTTAACTTAACCGCCAAAATCGCATTTTTTTGTAACATTCATTAGTTCGGAACTAATACTACTCGGGAAGAATTTGAATCTATTTCTCCAGATATCACAAACAATTGACAGAGTGAGTAAGCAGCCTGCTTGCTTCAGTAAATAAAAATAAAGGTGTATAGAATATTAATTGATATTTTGTTTTCCCCCTAAAAAGTAGTTGTTTTCAATGATGATTCCCCCAGTATCTTTCAACATAATTTTTTTTAATGAAGTTAGTTTGGATAATTTAACTATGTTATTGCTTTTTCCCCTACGCCGCAGGGTTCTGACAGCCCAATAAGCCCTCTCCTTATGTCATCGAGGCGAGGGTAGTTATTGGTTGGATGTCATATTTGCCTCCAAGCAAAACGAGCCCCAAGGATTATTTCTTACTCCAATTCTATGAAGATGGGCACCCAAGTAATTGTGACCAGTTATAGCTCTAAAAACGAAAACCGATAAGTGGCGGAGAAGGTCTGGGGCCTGTTTCATAATCGAAGCTAATAGTATTAGCCCATAAATACAAGTACACAAACTATAAAGTACAAGCACTAATACATTTGTTTCGTGATAAGAAAACTGTTTGTGATAATACATGATTTTAAAAGAAAAAATTATCTGGCAAAATTGTATAAGTCAGTGAAATAGTACCAAATACAAACTGCAAGATTAATAGTATTAGTTTGTACTTTATTATGAAACAGGGCCCAGGTGTTATGTGATCACTAGGACTGATGAGCCAGGCCTCTGCATTCCTTCTGTAGACTCCTGATAGTTTTGTTGCAGCTCATTTCTCAAGGACGCATAGATCAGGTTTTTAGCAGCAGCAAAACAAGTGTGTGCATGAGGCATCAGGGATCCTTCTTTGGCTAATGCATGGCCTGTTCATTTCTCCTGATTCCGAGGAATGAAAGTATCGAGGGTAGTGCCCCTTATAGTACAAGAGCCTGGAAGAATAAAAGGCAGTTATTACACTCCAATTTTGGACTACTTAATTGAAAACTAGGTATGATTACTAGTCAAAATTGATGAGTCTGCCAATATAGGTAGGGGGAAGAAAAAATGGCAGCTGTTTCAAAAGCTTAATTTTTCATTCGGAGCTCTATATCTTAAAAAAGTATCAACAATACTGGAAAATCTAAAAGAACATTATTTAAAGAAGAGTAAATTTGCTGAAATATTAGCCCTAATACAGCTATATACGTCCAATAATTCTCGAGATATAGCCTTTGAAAAAGCAACTTTTCATAAAAATGTACCGAAATATCAGTAGTTAGTGAATTTATTTTGAGAAATCTATATCTCAGGAACTATGTGACGTACAGGTGTTTATTAGCAATCAAATTAAATTTAGTTTAATAAACTATAAAGTAGTTTATGACCTTTACCTTCGTAGGAATAGTAGTCTTCTTGATATTTGCTAAAATAACTTGATTTTTAGTTGTTCGGACAATAAGTTTGATTTATGAAAAACTTTATTTCAGGAACCATAAGATATATGGATGTCTGCCACCACTCAAATTAAAGCTAGTTAAATTTACTATAAAATGGTTTATAAACATGGGAGTAGTTTTCATGATATTTGACAGAGTAAACTCACAAAATGTTAATTTATAGTTGTTCGTATAAAATGTTGGATTTTTTAAAAAATATATCTCTAGACCCATAAGATGCACATATGTCCGCCAACACTCAAAATAAAGAAAATTTAACTTACTATAAATTATTTTATGGCACTTATCTTCGTAGGGATAGTAGTTTTTATGGTATTTGCAAATGAATATAAATCTGGCAAATGAAAATTTGTCCGAACCATAAATCAATTTATTTTGGCAAATTTCATGAAAACTACTACCCCTAGGAAAATAAACTACTTAATAACTCATTAAACTAGCTTTGATTTGAGTGTTTATAGATATCTGTATGTCAAATGGTTTTTAAGATATAGATTTTTCAAAATAAATTCACTAACTACTTATCTTTCAGTATATTTCACACATTTTTATGGAATGTTGCTTTTTAAAAATCTATATCTCCTATTCTATTGAAAGTAAATAGCTGTATTAGTGCTTACATTTTAGCAAATTTTCTCTACTTTAAATAATGATCTCTTAGATTTTCTGTTATTGGTAGTTGTAAAGATATAGAGCTCAAAATAAAAGATTAATTATTTTTAACATTTTGAAACAGCCCCATTTTTATTCCCCCTACCTATACTTGGCAGACTCATCAATTTTGACTAGTAATCATACCTAGTTTTCGATTAAGTAGTCAAAAATTGGGGTGAAATAACTGCCTTTTTTCTCCTCTTTGTATTACCATGAGGAGCTCCTCCAGCAGTCCTCTTACCTCCAAAACTTAATTAGAATTTATTGGCAGGTTATTGCAAACACTGACTATGGCAACCTATGAGTGAGTAAATGAGAATCTCTTGCTAATGTTGGCTTATTTTTTCAATAACAAATTAAAATATAGTTTATAACTTTATGATTCACATGTTTCATTTACCAACTACTTCTTTATTGTTATTATCTTAAAAGAACATATTTTTATGTACCAATACATTTCTACAAAGCAGCAGGGCCATAGCAAGATCCTGCTGCACCCTACAATACCCCGAGGTCTTAATAATTTGTTAACATTTCTGTAAAACTGTTTTTACATAATAATAATCTTATTATTACAGAAAAGCTAAACCTCAATGTGCTAAGTATTGTACATATTTAGAATTTATACCATTATGCTAAGAAAGAACAAGATTTGGAAGTATAGGTTAATAATAGAAGAAAAAAAAGTGAATATTTTATTTTTAGGAAAAGTAAAAAGGATGATAAAAAAAAAAAAAATAATAAGGACAAAATCACGTACTACTATTATGTATTTTAATATTTAATCTTTATACCTCTGTAATATAAGAATAATAAGCCATTGTCCAGTATGCTGTGTGTATAGCAACCTAATGCAGATGGATGGCACTGCTTTTTTGAATAAAGTGTTTCTCTCTTCAAGGGGGAGGATTTTTCATGGTTAATTATGTATCCTCATAGTACCAGCACCCTTGGTGGAGGCATATATCGCCACTTCCTAGCTATGGTCCTGCTTGGCAGACCTTTTTACTCCATTTCTTAGTTTTATTAATATTATTTTTTTTATTCAAACCACTGTTTATTAGGAAAAATTAATAGGAAGAGATATTAATTGTTGAAATACAAAACAGAAAAGGAGAATTGTTAAGGAACATTGAATGCAAGATTTGCTTGTTAGCCTAAAATAATTGAGAATTAGGTATTAGCAAATACAAAAAATCTAAATTAATTGGAAATTTATTAAGCCACTACTAATTCTAAGTTTGTAATGAAAATAAAACCTAGAACTATAAAAATATTAATTTGTTTTTAGAACAGACTGTCAACTAATTTCTTAGAAGAGAATGTATCTAACAAAGAAATATACTTTATCACGTTATTATTTGATCTTAGAACATCTTACAAAATCAATATCAGGCATAATAAATCCCTTTAAAAATTATTAAATGTTAAAAAATTAAACAATTGAGTACAAATAAATAAATAAGAAATATTACAAAACTATTAACAAGTGATTGAATTAAATTAAAAACTATAAAAAACATTTTATTAAAACGAAATAACAACTAATTTTATAGCATATAACAGTGATGAACAGTAAGAAAATATCACTAAAAGAATACTGATCAAAGTGGTTATATTTTAATCCAAAAATACATAGTAGACTTAATAAGATAAATGGTAAAACCAATTACTCTGGAATAGTTTAAAACATAGCAAATAACGAGTCAAATAAATTATAGAACATCAACAAACAAAAATAAAACAATTGTGCTTTATTGATTATTACAAGTATAGTAAGTTACTATTACAATCTGAAACAGCCAAATATACAATCAACAAAGACATTAAAGATGACTAAACAGGCCTTTCTAGTTGAAGCTTCTTTAGCTCTTTTGGTTTACTCATCCTCAAGTTGTGTGAAATTAATTTAGCAAGATATAATGAAAAGCCAGATAGTTGAGGACCAGAAAATGGTAATCCAAATAATAATGCTAATTTTGTCTGCAAATCCTTTGTTTTATCAATAACACCATCATCATCTGGCATAACCTAAAAGAAAATGATCAAAAGTATAATTAAATTAATGATAATAAATAACTTCATAATAATTAATATAATAATTCTGAAACGTAATCTCTTTCTCTTGAGCCCGTTTGTTTGGATGATCCAAGTAAATTGTATTTTTTTTAAATAAATAGATAATTGAATCTATATTAATGATATTTCAAATGAGTTTTAAATTAAAAAAAAATACTAATAATAAATTATCATATTCGTAATTCGATATTAACAAAAGTAGTTAATTTTTTTCATGTAGAGTGGCCAAAAAGAGGTAATATAATAAATTTCAGAACATTGGTGAGGTTTTCCCAACTCACATCAATTGTGGAACCCCTTAGGACCAGAAACCATTGGGGATTAACTCTTCCATCAGAACTGTTTGGAGATGAAACCTGAAAAATTTAGACCTATTCAGCAAGGTCAGACGAGCTAAGTGGACTGAAAACTGGAACCATTAAGGGAATTGTTTGAAAAGTTCTGGCACACTCATGCCTAAATAATACGTTCTGATGATTTTAATGTCCCATCAGAAAGTAAAAATCTACATGATGTATAGGCTCTAGAAAAACATCAGACAATGTCCTTTTGTCGTAGTCAACAGTAATTACCAGTTTTAAGTTATTAAAAGTTTTTAAGTAATTGGAAAAACTACTTTTTTTTTTTTTTAGATTTTAGAAATATTTTTTTAAACCACCAACCAGCCTGAACTTTTTGAAACCCAGCCTAATTACACATCTACAGCATAGGAAGAATCACCATCAATAATTGAAAATTCCTAGGCATTGAGATACAGTAATGAATGTCAGTGAGTGAGTGGTTATAGACAGCTACAGCCCGTTTTTATATATAGATTCTAATACATGGAATACAATAATTTATAAAACTAAAATGTATTATCAAAATAGAAGCACGCCTTCGTTCGAATAGTTTTATTTTATTGGCAAAGATAATTAAAGCTATACAAGAAGGCCGTTTTAATTCTTAACATATAGATTCCTGTAACATCCAAGCTATAATAAACTAAATAAGTTAATTACCTTATCCACTACATGCTTATATATTAAACCGTCTCCTCCAACATAAAATGTAGAAAATCCATCATACCACCTAAAATATAAATTAATCATTTGTTAAAATAATACAAGTTCATTATAGATAGAAAAGGAGTAGATATTTAAAACACAAAATAAATTAGAGTCAGTATTCAACATGTGAACGAGTCTAAAAAACCTTAATTTCTTTTCAATTTAATGGTTGCGATATTTATTTATCTTTGATTTTAAATTTTTCTCAAAAAATAAACAGATTAACAAACTTACATTTCTTGATTTTCAGTAATTTCTTCTTTCAGTTTCCAAATTTTAAACCTCCAGAATGTAAGAAAAACCTAAAACAAAACATTATTGTCCAGATTATGAAACATACATAATTTCCATTCTTGTACAGGCAGTCCTTGTACTTATCTCAAGTTCTGCTTCTTGGAAAGTGAATTAAATTGAGACATGTCCAATAAAAATGTAAATATATATTGCCAAATCAATTGAGTACTTCTCATTACATTTATCAGTATCTTTTTGTCTTTAAATATCGTTTTAACTGTAGTTCTGAGTAAACATTTTTTTTTTTTTGCTTTCAGATTTCAAACTTTCTTTTGTTTTCAGCGTAATCGCATGGTGTTTTTAAGAAATCTTGCCAGGTAGAACACTTTTGTCACTTGTTTTCCATTTAAAATCCCTAACGGATAACATTTTTAACTAAGGCTAAAAGAAACTGAAGAAACAATACAAAATAAGAAAATAAAGAAATTAGCTGTAATATTTTTGTAATAATTAAAAGAAATTATCACCATTTTTGTATGTAGTTATTTCTGAGGAAGTATAAATTGTATTCATGTATGTTTCACACTATTGAACCCATTCTCTTTTCACTCATTTACTTGTTAAATTAATTTAATAGCTTTATTTCAAAATTGACTATTCTACAGCTTAAATTTAACAGCTTTCTTCGATAAATAAATCAATTTTTTTTAAAGCAATGTTACTTCAAATTTGCTTTGACTTTGGGCAGGCCTTGGTATAAATTGGTTAACAATGTAACTCTAGAACAACTTAAATTGGGATTACCTGTATTAAATTGCTGCTAGAGCTACAGGAATATTTTTAAAAAAAGGTTGGTACTGATCAGTGGTTAAATGTTAGGTTTCGTGAATACATAACGTTAAGGTATTTCTCATTGCACATAATGCCACAATGCTATGCAGTAGATATTAGTGCAAAATTAAAATAAAATTGGCTACCTACTATCAATGTTGAAATATAACTTCACCATAATACATTGTAAATTGTGATATTGTTTATTTTCAATCTATTTATTAAACAGAAATTCTAACGTTTGGTCAGCCTTGGGTGGTTCATAGTAGTTTGTCAACCAGTTTTTTGGGTCAGTGAACATGAATTTGGGGATTACTGACAGATATTTTTCTGGGAACCAATTCTTAATAAAAAAAATACCAGAATGATAGCAGTTTATTTGTCCATATCTCAGAAACTATAGTTTTTTTCTTCAAGAAGATATCTTTATCAAATAAAAAAATAATTAAAACAAAATTTTCTATATACAATGTTCCTCTATGATCAACTGCTAAGCTATTAGAGCATGCTGTAAAAGCGGGTTATTTTTCAAAAGGTGAATAAAATTTGAGTCTAATTTCCATGAAAACTATCTACGTTCACTTAAACTGAACTGATGATATTAAACTCCAAGAAATATGTATATATTTCTATCAAATGGTGAAAATACACTAATAATTACCTAAATTTACAATCAGTCGCAGCAGTTAGATGAAGTCCCCTTGTTCCTTCTTCATCATACTCGTCTCCTGTATCACTTCAGTAGAACAGAAAGGAAACAAAGAAAGGAAAATAAGAATGGAATTAAGGATTGGTAGGATTCGATATCTCACTCCTCTCCTGCTAAAAACCATCTAAGGAGACCAAAAAGGAAAAGAAGAAAAGAACTATGGAACAGTGGTGTTCAATACTGATGCTTCCTTTGATTAAGCAAATATGTAAGTACTCTTCATAAATTCTATATATTTCATGAAGTTTAATAGTATGTACTCTCAACTATAGTGAAATTTCCATGGATATAAGACATGAAGGCCCATATATCGTAATTTTTTCAAAATAGTCCTTATCGTCAGGAAGGTGGCTAAGCGGTTAGTCATAACGGAACATAATAAATTCATAAATTGGTGGGAAGTTTGTTTACTTTAATTTTGCAAGGGATATCATCTAAAAAAAACAAAACAAGGTTTACAGAAAAATATCAGTTAGTAAACCTCAGATTCATGTTCACTAACCTAAAAGATTAGGGTATAACAAAATTTACAACTACAACAAAACTTTCCTCCATTTACCCTTTTTTTGGGCAAGTTTAACTGGATTATAGTATCACATATGTAAATTGCTAGAAGGAATAGCAATTTTATGTTACATTTATAACTAATGTGTTTAAACAAAATTAACAATGAATATAATTAAAAGAGTGATACATACACGTAATCCAGATATTCCTACAATCCTCCATCTAACCCTGACTGTTCCATCTTCTTCATGTTTTGTTATCTTCATTACTTCTAATTTTACAAAAGCGAATTTTAAATGGCCAAGTGTCCTAAGTAAAGCCACCTGTTTTACATAATGATATATACCTCTGAAACAAACATTACAACAGAAGTTACAACCATTGAAAGGAATGTTTAATTATAAATTATTAATTTATTTTATTTAATATATTGTATATAGAAAGGTTTTGCGATTTGAATCTTGCTATTATATATGTATAATATATACTGTAGCCTCACTGAGGTGGATGACAATGAAAATTGAGACAGTAAAAATAATTGAAATAAGATGGTAAATACCTTCAAGTAGAGGTTTAAAGTTAACAGAAAAATGTATTCAAGTTAAATATATACATAAGTAACAATATTTAATGTACTTACATAGTTTTTGATCCTCGGATGTTATTTTCAAATATCAAGTTTGGATGATAGATAGAATAATCATGAGGTTTAATAAAAAGTTCAGGAAGCTATAAAAACCAGAAATAAATTTAAGGATAGAACCTTGTAATTAAAATAATTAATACAATGTGAAATTCATTAACCAAAGGAAGATTTAAAATTTCCTATTTTGGATATATTGGCAGTTTGAAATAAAATATTAACTGAAAACTTTATTGACTTTAATATTAACAAACTAAATAGTCGTGTGAACCAAATCAAAGTTTTTTTTATTGACAAAGGTGAATCTACTTGCCTCTGATCCAGAAGAGCAAATCCATTAATAAATAATATAATAAAATTTTAATAATATAAACTTAACAAAGTCAATAATATACTTACTGACTTCTCTAAAACATTATAAACTCTAAATAATTGCTCTGAAGTAGGTCTTCCTTCTAGCTTGTCAGAATTATCTGGCTGAGCAAATGTATGTTCAACTGGTGTTTCTGAATTAACTAAAGGTTCATTTCTCATAGGTTTGCTATTATAAATAAGAGAATCAAGGTGGCTTTCATCTTTTTTGATAGTGTCAATGTTTAAGGTTCTTTTTTCATAACTTTGAATGTTAGACAAGAGGAAATTCACTTGATATTTCAGTTCATTATGTTTATCAAAACATTCATGATGTGCTGATTGCAGCTTCCATCTGTCTTTGTAAGATATGATTCCAACTGATCTCGTCTCAGGCAAAATTGGAGAGTGATGAAGAATTTTGATTTGATTAACCTAGAAAAAAAATTCTACTTATAAAACTCAAACAAAATCAGCACAATTAACCTAATTAATGAATGATTAATATCACTATATGATAGATTAAGTGGCTGAACCCAAAAAATCTTGAAAACTCCAATAATGATTTTTTTGGTTCATGCGTTCCACCATATTTGTGTTTGATGCCACAACAACCCTACTTTCCAAATATTCCAGCAGATATAAACACTTTAACTGTCCAAATAGTTCTGTTTCTAGTCAAAATGAAAAGTAATACAATAAGAAACATTAAGCTTTATTTAATGTGTAATTACATCATGTTGGTAAAGAATTCGAAGTTTCCCAAATTAATCACATACTGAGCAATATTTTAGGTTGAACAAAAAAGCAAAACAATTTAGCCTAAACACAGTATATGCCACGATTTTCACTGCAAGGCACATAAAGACATTCAAAGTTGTAATAAAGATAAATGACTTTTTTCAATCAAGAGTATTGAAAATAACATAAAGAGAAGGAAAATATTGAAAATCAAAAATAAAGCAGAATTGAGGTGTTCAGAATCCTCCTAGCTAAAAGTGAGGAAGACTAAGTAAGTAAAATATTTTTCTCAAGCATGTGTACTCCTCACCCCTTCTTCTCGTTTAGTGTTGAGTACCAAAGACTCTGTCCTTTCTCTTACCATTTTTCCTGTAACCTAGTTCTATTCTAATTCCTGTTTACATATTCTGGTTTAGAGTTCTTCGTTTGCCAGGACTGACCTATACCTATCCTTACATTTAATTGTTTTCAAAAATTATTTTTCTTTTGAAATGGTAGGTATTTTGCTTGAGACATATTTTCCATGATTATTTAATATAAAGAGATTTTCAAATATTAATTAATCTTTTTTTTTTTAATTAATTCACATTTATGAATTGTTATCTGACCATTTTTGTGATCAGTTCATGAGTGTCAATATTTCTTCATCAATTAAAACATTATGAAAAAAAAACACATGTTTTCTTTTCATATTTCTTTAGTATAGGAATCCATGAGAAATAACAAATGCTTGTATAAAATTTAAAAAAGTAGTCTGTTAGACTCCATCTCTTCTCTAACCATCAAATTAATGTTCTTCAGCAAAGGGTTCAAACTGAAACCAATTAGATACAAAACTTTAAAAATAGTTTTTTAAAAGCTGCAATAACAATTTTAAAACTCTAAGGGTTTCCGATCATTTAGATCCACCATTCAATCATAAGCAGAATACTAAGAATTTCATACAGGTATATGAATAGTCTTTTTACTTATTAATTGTGGTTTACTATCAGGATTAAGTTTATAGGTCTTTAACTTCCAGATTGTCATCAAAGCTGTTCAGGAATCAATAAAGGAATCATAAGTCTTCTTCATCTTGGATAATTTTTTTTTTTAATGAGTGACATGTATTATTTACAAAACCTTTGTTTTTAAAAACTGTTAATGTTAAATTCAGCATTAAAAAAAAATTAGACCACAGCAAGAGGATCAAACAACCTATAGATTAACATCCTATTCTAACCAGACAATTTAAGAATTATTTCAAAGGTTAGTGAAACAATGAATTTTCAAACTAAGAAGCAAAAAGATTAAACACTATGTTGACTTGGAATGAATTATTCCTAAATTATTATGCAGAACCCCAAAAAGAGGCTCAGGGAACCCCGATGTATAAATGGAAAAATAAGGCGGAGTATCAAATAGACAAGTTTAAAAAACTAAAACCTCTGCTTTCTTAATAATTTTAATTCTATAGGACATCACAATTTAAAAAATTATATGTGTTATAAGATGGTAAGATAACAACACTTTCTATTTATTTATGCTATAATATAGTGAAATAACCATATATAAATAAAACGTTAGTAACTGATGGCATATCCAGAAAACTAATAATTTATTTATCAATTTTAGATAAGCAGAGAAATTTAGTAGAAATATATTAGAGACAATAACAGAGAATTTAAATTGACCAATTTAAAAAACTATTTTAATTTAAACGTTTACAATAAAGTTGTTTTTCATCAGGTAGATGAATTTAATATGGAAACAAAAATTAAGAATGATATTGAAGGGCTAACATTTTAAAATTTAGTATAGGACTAAAACAGTCCTACACTAAATATGATATATCATATTTAGACAATATATATAAACATATATGGCAATCTACTAAATATGATATATGTTTCAATCAAAAGTCAATTGTTAGATTTATATTGTACTCCAACAATTGCTTGTAAGTAGCAATACTAACTGGAAAAAAAGTGACCTACTATTTTTATTACTACTATGTACTTCTATTAAATAAAATATCAGTTAGTTCCTATGCTCAATGCAAGAAGAATGGGAATCATTACATAAATAGACAATTCTCCATTGTTTAAAACAATCTGACTAGGAATAATAAATTATTTCAAAAGTAAATTTACAAACAACTTCAAAAAAGTTGATAACAAAATAATCATCAGTTCCAACACTAAAGCAATCCTAGAGACATGATGATTTAAAATACCTAAAACTTACAGGGGTAATATATTAAAATTCACATAAGAAATTATAACCAATCACTTATTTACTAAAACTTTAGATTTTAATATGAATGGAAAGAAAAACATTAATTATGAAAACAAAAAATGTACTAAATACCTCTGAATTGCCTGCTCCATTTCCATTTTGAATGCAAAGAACTGATGTTACGTGATTGGGTAGACTTTGAATAGATGGCATTAATTTATTGGATATTGAACGCAAACATAAAGCCATGACAAAACGATGTTGCGAAAAAATGAGTACTTAAACGTCAAGACTATCTTATTAGGAACCTCCGGTAAATTCTAACCTGCAAAAGAACTATTGAAACCTCCTCTTAGTTTGAAAATAAAATCCATAGACATTCGAAATGACCTTGTTCAACCTTAAGTTCACTTTTATTTAAATTTATTCCATTTAAAGTAATTTATGTTGTTTTTTCATTACTATCGGGTCGAAATAAATAAAAAACAACATATTATTTTTTTTTCTACCAATATCATAAATAGTGTAGATTAAGACACGATATGACGTGACATCTCATCTTCACCACTACGTCCAAGTAATGGATTTCAAATTCCCACTTTTTCAATGCATTATTGTTATTAATTTACCACAAGCATACTAGCAAATTAAAGTCTCATCATCATAAAATTGTCATAGAGAAGAAAACTATTATACTACTAAAATATATTTATACTAATAATATATTATACAACTAAAATATATTACGTGACATACCATCTTCGCTACGACGTTAAAGTATAGGAATTGAAATCCCCATTGTTTTTAATGTACCATTGTTATTAATTTACCACAAGCATAGTAGCAAATTAAAGTATTATCATCACAAAACTGTCTTAGAGAAGAAAAACTATTGAAAGTTAATTATCGGATTTAGTGCAGTAAATACAAATATTTAAGCCTTCAGATGAATGAATAATTCAATATAGATATACTAAAAACGTGAATACGATGGTATTCACATTTATACCTTTAAATATTCACTTTTTTGTGCCATGAATACGAATACATATGGCGTCAAATGCCTAAATATTAAAATATTCATATTCAGAAAAGTAAATATGATTGTATTCACAATCCTGTTCACTATATTTAAAATGGTAGTATGACTTCAAATGGTTGAATATCATAATATTCAAATTCACAAATGTACATGCAATGGTATTAAAAAACATCTTCATTGTATTTAAACAAGTAAATAGGAATATATATGAATTCAGAGGATTGAATATCAAAATATTTACCCTTAGAAGGGTAAATATGATTTTATTCAAATATTAACTGTATTCATGACACAGTAAGACAAAAATAAGTCTTTTAACAATTGTATGTATATCGTACCTTCAAAGCTTGCCTAGGAAAGAAGTCGTATATCAATTGTCATCACAAACCACTCATTTTTACTCCTTATTAACTTACTATCTGACACACCTGCTTCAGGCTAGTGACTCTTGTCTATAGGCTATAGGCTATAGGCTATAGGCTATAGGCTATTGTCTATAGTCTATTATCTATAGGCTATTCTCTATAGTCTATAGGCTAGTGACTCTTGTCTATAGCTAAATTATAAATTTCCCGTGTGAGTTCTTATTACGTGAACTGTATATTTGCGTATATTGTGAACTGCTTATTTAAAGCAGAGGAAATACCCGTTACTGAAAGGTTGCTGTACTGGATAAAGGAAATCGGTAGGGCTCTAAATCAATTCTGTAGTGGAGTGATTTGTACAATAAAAATTTTTATGCGATAAAAAAAGTCAAAATATGTTATAAAAAACTTAGAAATATTAAAAATGAAAAATTGTAGACATTAAACTTAAAAAGTCTTAAAGCAAACAAAATACTATACCTATACAAATTTTTAATCCGTTGATGGAAAGTTAAAAAAAAAATAAATAAAAACGAAAAAGTTACATTTAATCCTGTCGAGGTGGTTCTGTTATATTTGACGCCTTCTGGTGAAGGATGACTTACGGGGTGACAGCCGCAATTTCTCTAAGAACACAATAAATGGCTAGAGAATACATAAGTTGTGAAACGAACTGAAGCTCTTCGTCTTGGCGGGAAGTGCTAATGGATTCGGCTGTGATTTCTCAACTCGTTTGCCACGCCTCTGGAATGCACATAAGGCTCGCCTTTTTGGCATAACTTTTGCAGCCAGCTTACCCCCGTCATTATACTCTTTCCTCCAAGATATCCACTGAGGTAATTACGGGCGTACTCAGCTTTCCTTCAAACGTAAATTGCAGCCAAAAAGAGCGGAGTTGACCACGCCCTCCCTCTCTTGTTTAGGTTAACGTTCAGGTAAATAGAAATGTCTCAATTTATAAAATTATCTAAAAAGCCGTTCATTTAATCACAAGTTTTAGCTGAATATAAAATGTAATAAATATTATTTTCTGTAATTTGGCTCACCAATAACGAAAATCCATTCAGACGTTCTCAAGAAATTCGTACAAAACTTAAAAATAATGTAAACAGATATAGAAGGCAGCCGGTGGTTGGTCTCTATTTCTTGTACCTATTTTATTTTCACAATACAAGTTGAGATTACATGGGAGCAAACAGTATTGTTGCCAACGAACGTTGACTTTTGGCCAATTCCAGCGTTTGCTTCCAACAAATGTAGACACCGTCCAGTTAAATTCAAGAGCAACATTTATAGGAAACATACTTTTTCTTTTTCCAACATTTTCCGTTGGCTGTTAAGGTGGATCCACATGTTGGCCGCTCGCCATGGCTCGGAGGCTCGTACAAATGCTCGGCAAGCAAAGTGCGGACCATCCACATGTCAGTGTTATTCAGAGAGGCAAACATGGAGGACGTTGAAGTGATTTCAGCAATTGGCCTGGGATTATATTATTTTTATTACAAAAGAAAACGTAAAATACGACAAATAAGATGGTGGATGACAACAATTCACAAAAATCGGACTAGATAAGCTTAAAATTAAATAAAAATTAATTAAACTCATCTTTTATTTTAACTTTCATAATTGTCCTGTTGTATATATAATCTTGTAAAAAATGTATACAATGAAAGATTAGATTGTAAAGATATACTAATACGTTTATTCTTCTTCCTGTATAAAGAATTAACCTATTGGGTATTGTGTTATTGAAGTTAACTATTTCAGCCTGTGGGACTGAAAGTGGTGCAAGTCATTTTTTACTTATTGTAAGAATTTCAATTGTTTATAAATGTTATTAAACGATGTATTTAGTTAAGAAATATGTTATTTTAGTGCATATTGTGTACTTAAACAACATATGAAAAGTGACAGCTCTCAGTTGCAACTAGACAAAGAACAATGGTGGAGACGCTTCACGAGCGCCCTCACGAACCCCTTTGATCTGTGGCCAAAAAACCGACTCTCGACGGCTCGGCAACGAGCCTAGGCCAACCGAGCCAAGCCACCCATCCACATGCTCGTGTATGTCTGAGTTCGCCATGGCTCGGCCAACATGTAGAGGCCCCTTTAGAAACATCAAAGAATGACGGAAATATTTCTTCCAAATACAACTTTTCCATCAACATAATGTATAATTAATTAAGTTACATAACATTCATTTTTGGAAAAATAAAAACAACCGAGGAATATAGATTTTTAAAGGAAAATAAAATGAATGGAAGGCACAGGATTCCAGGAGGGAAAAAAAACTAACTCCAGGAGGATAACGAATTTTCAACACTATTGATAAATTACACAGCCCTATAAATTGAATACATTAGATATCACCGACGCATTTAAATGCGTTTTCTTTTTTTTTTTTTTTTTAAATTCATTTATGGATTATTTATTTATCTCGAAATGTATAATCTCAAAGGAGGAGTTCGTTTTTTCTATGTAAAATACTTTTAAAAAATGTCAAAAACAGAATACCAAAAAAGGTTCATTATTTAAATAATATACGAAAAACATGTAAATGATAAAATTTATTCAAGTAAAAATTAAACACACTAAAACAGTTGCCAGATAACCATAATTAGAAAATATATTAATCATATAAATACATATAGATCAAGGAAACATTATTGTAGATTATAAATATTGTACAATTTTATTCAAACATATTTACATAAATTTGTAGGTAGCCAGAAAAAATAATGAAAAATATGAAAGAAAAGGATAAGCTAAACAATTAAATAATTTTCATAAAATGAAAAAATAAATATACCTTATAAATGATTGTCTTCTGTCTACGACTTAGATTAAAAGAATAACACTTATACATGATACCTTATTATCATAATTTTTGAGCTTGTTCTTCAGTCTTTCTAAGAGACGACTAAAAACGTATAAGAAAAGAAAGAAATTTTTAAAAAGATTATGGTACCGTGAAAGTAAAGCTAACGTAATCTAAGTTTTAGGAAATATTTATCACATAATCATTATTTACAGTGATTTTTTTTTGTAGCTGTGATGAGAAATGTATGCCCATATTTTACATGTCATGATTATGTACAAATGAGATGCTATTTTAAGACACATTTAATAAAAAAGATAGATTCTATTTTATACCATCAACTATATATTAGTACTATATCAATACATCAAAGTTTAAAATCATTATAGAATATTACAAAAAGAGACTTTACATTACGGCGAGAAATAAAATTGTTTCCTCGTTGAATAAAATATTCCAGCATGATAACAGATAAAAAATCGTAAAAAAAAAAAAAAAGAATAAACATAAAAATAGCCACAATTATTAAAATATCTCAACTTATTTATTTTTGTTTACAATTGAATGTTCAGTATTCTATCAATGGAAATTATCGATACAATAAAAACTAAACTTTAATATTCACCATTTTATAATTCAAAATACTATTATATATAAGAATGCACAATAAAATATTTAGATTTAGCACACTAGAATTTGTTTTGTTTTAAAAGTTCGTATTAAATATACAGCACTTCCAATAAATTGAAACCTTTTCCAAATCAACAATCAATCAATTTTTCTACTAAATGGCTTCTGTTTAATTTTTGTTAATCTTATAGTTTTATTTAATTAATGAGGATCGTTTACTTCGTTTCATGGTGATCAAAAATTGAATCAGGACACCCCCCAAAATTCATTCATCGATTCCTCTGTCGAAGTAACAACTAAAACTACAAAAGTAACAAAAATCGAAATGCGCATGCGTTTTAGAAAATATGATTTCAAGAATTGAATCAGGATGACCAAAAACCCAATGAACGATCTCCATGTCGATGAAAACCAAAAATTAATTAGCTTATCTGCCATAAAAAATCCGATTAGATAAACAGAATTATCACTTACGAAAACCCACTATACGATCGCCAAATCGAAGAAAACTTCAAAAGTAACATTAATACTAGACGCCTTTACGCGATCAAAATTCCGATTCAACAAATCGAATTAAGACACCCGAAGCCCAATAAATGATTCCCATACTGAAAATTACTTAAAAAGTAACAATAAACCGAAAAGCGATCGAAAGCCGGCTAACCAAACAGAATTAGGGCATCCAAAAACCCAATAAACGATCCCCACTTCGATGAAAACTACAAAAATAACAATAATTCGAAATGCACGCGCAACAAAAAATCCTATTCTAAAAATGAGATCAGAAACACCAAAAACAATATAAAAGATCCCCATTTCGAACACAACTGCAAAAGTATTAATTAACAGAAACCCACAAACGCGATCGAAAATTCAATTTAAAAAATAGAATCAGAACAATTGAAAACTTAATAAACGACCCTTCTCCCACCCCCATTTCGCAGAAAACTCCTTAAGTAATAGTGAATCGAAATGCGCATGCGCGGTCATAAATATTACAGTAAATTCGAAAATAGAATGCTAGAAAACGAAATACACGATTATAAGTATCGAAGAATACATATCGTCCAACAATAATAATTAAATCGTAATGCTGGATTATGAATTAAATGTTGATATTAGCAACTGCGAAAATCCAAGGAAAGATAATAAAATAATTTAAATACACACCGTCCCCAAATAAATGAACTACAATAATTTTAGTTTTCATTAATTTTATACCCAGTAGAAAATAGCACTTAATCTATATTATCTAGTAACTGAAATAAATGTCTTGAAAATATTGCAAGAGTCATTATTGAATCTAATATGATTATTATTTTAATTATTTACACACATATAATTAATTGTAATGACATTATTCAAGTGGGTTAGGTTACAATTTAAATGGATAAAGTTTCGTTTGAAATCAAAAAAGGTACAATTGATTTGGAAAGGGAGTTATTTTGAAATAAAAAAAGTTATTATTGATTTGGAAAGGGGTTTACATCCGAAAATAAAAAGTTACTCTTGATGTGGAAAGGGGGTTAACATTTGAAATGGAAACAGGTTTAAATTAAAATAGAAAAAGTTACAGTTGATATAGAAAATGTTACATTTGACTAGGGAAAGGTTTCAACAAACCTGGAAATGCTATATAAATGAATGGAGAAGTATGTTAGGTGGTTGTTGTAAAGGGGAAGAACCTATTTTTTTAATATATAGTGGGTGTAAAAAATACATAAACATATTTTTTTTTTTTGGCAAAACTCACTACTGTTTCGTAAAGTACAATAAAATACGCAAATAGCAAGGGAACTTTACCAAACATCAGGAGTTACAATTCAACCAAATTCAAGACTGAAGCTGCCTTTACAAATATGTTACCAGTGACAGGGCTGAGAGAGAAGCACCAGGATCTCTGGAATCCTGCACAAATGGGGGAGCTGGGTTGGAGTTCCCCAGATTAAATATAATTATTGTAGCAGGAATGATTCAAGATGTTATCTTACTATAACTTTAATTTTGTTTTTTTAATTATTCATTCTTTATTTATATATCTGTTTTCTTCTATTTCATACTTAGTTATAATTTAATTTATATATTTGTAAATATAGTGTGAATGAGCTCTATGATCCCTATTACAAGTGTCTATAAGTATAAGACAGAACATAATATAACAATACATTAAAATACAATAAATAAAAATACATTAAAAATAAATAAATGTGTGCGTGAGTCCATGCGTACTACCCCAAACACAAACTCAGTCAATGCAGAACAAAAAAACCAGCTGTTGCTACAAATTAGGAGCAATCACAAAGGAATCATACATGTGATGATTTTAAAAAAATGATTTTATTGTGTTGGTAGGCTCAAAAAATGCATTTACTAGGTGTTCATAAGTGGACATAATTGTACTTAAAAATTCGCCAAGGGAGGAAATTTGTAAGCACAATTATGTTGATTTACAAAAATCTAGTAAATCCATTGTGGAACCCACTTAGTTATTTCACAAAATTTTTACAGTTGCTTCATAACTAATTGGGAGTAGCAATATGAAAAGGCTTATTTATTGATCTCACCAATCAATGGAGGCCCAGTCCTGGTGATATGATGAAGCTCCATAGAAGTATGTTTGTATTTCCAACTCCACAAAACCTGTTCACCATATTAATAGTTGAATTTTATCTTATTTCTAGTTTTAATTAGCTAGTTCCAATGCTATATCTCTTTTGAGCTCCAAATTTAATCCACAATTTCATTGATATGAGAAACAGTGCTATAGTTTTTGCTAGGTATTGCGCTTCTGGAGATTCCGACATTTTTTATACAATTCCTTAACTGTATTCTATGTGCAGCACAAGCCATAAGTTTCATTTGTTGCCAAATCAGGCACAGCAAATATAACTTCAGGCACAAAAATATTATATAGTATAGGTATTTATTTCAAGGCAACCTGACAGAATGAAAACTTGACCATCCATCTCTATTTAGAGTAGATTATATGATAACTCAATTTACATCAGAAATGTCCAAATAGGGGGTAAAAAAAAAATGTCCACCAAGATGGGAATAAATCCACATACCAAGGCACATTAAAAATGGAGAACGGAATGGGGTTACTAATGTTTTGGAGTACAACACCAATAGATTTTGTCAAAACCGGGATCTGTAGGAATTCAAAAAATCCTAGCAAACTACTAATCATCAACAGAAAGATTCAGAGACTCAGCAATAATGAATCTAAGTGCCTATTAGGCTTGAGATTCTGGTAGGTTGGAGACCAGGTGTGGAAAACTTTCTGATTTGAAGGAAAAAATGTGCCAATAAGAAGGATGATTAGGAAGACAAATGATGTATTTTTAGTTAATGATTTACTTATCTTAATAAATTAAAAAACAAAACAAACCCTAGTTAATACATGAATAGCTCATCTAACTGAAAAATTTAGAGGGAGAAAACAGCAGATCCAGGAAAGTGACACTTGAATCAGACTTTACAAGTAACCTTCTCTGGTTGGAATGTGGTAGAATAAGAAAAAATAAGGAGTTTTAAATTTCTGAAATATTGAAATTTTTAGGAACAATTAATATTTAACAACATAATTGAGGAATTACAGCTGATTTGAATATTCTCTCCATTCATCTGAACATCATTGATCAAGAATCTTAAGTAGATGATGATGATCACAAAGATAAATTAACAGAAATCCATTGAAAAAATAAACTTTGTACTGCACATTGAGATTCAATGTAACATTCTAAAACAAGCTATAAAATATTTTTATTCTTTTTTAAATAAAGCAGAATGAAGCAAAAATGATGGAGTAATTCATTTTAAATAACACAAAATCATGAGTTTTTTCTTAATAAACAGATGAATAATAAAAAAGTATGTTCAAGATTCTACATTTGATCCTTGTGATTTACCTCATTTAAGTTTTCATTTATAATTGAGTTATGAATCAATTCATATTTTGAATTTTCAAGTATTGTTTCTCAAAGAAAGTCATAACCTAGAAGAATATTCATATTATATTGTAATAATGAATTTAGTAGGATATACTACCGATATTTTTCGTCATTACACTGTAAACTTATCAAATCATTTTTTCACTACATAAAAGTCTTTGTCAGTTCCAAAACTATTAACTTACACAATGTGATTTCAAAATCTGAAGTTTGAAAAACAAAATTAATTATCACTCTATTATGTCTACACCAGGGGATAATTTTTTTGGTAATTAAAAGTTGCTATTTTGTAATTTAAAGTGGCTATGAGAGGAGTAACCTTCAATTTAATCAGATTAAAAATAACGTCTGATACATACTGAAACAGAAGTATAAAATTTTTTTTCTTAAAACCAAATAAAAAATAAAACTTAAAATAACTTGAGAAAACAAAACATTTATAAGGACATACATAACAGTAACATAACAATGTGAATTCATATGCCATAAAATAACTTTAAAATATAAATAATTAAATAGATATTCAAAAAATAAAAACAAAACTAATTGACTATCTAATAAGTACGTTTCAATTATGAATTATTAGGTATGTCAATCATTTAAAACCTATATTTTTTTTATAAGCACATATTTATGGTGACAAATACATTCGACATTTGTGTTTACTAGTTACATTTAATAAATATATAATATTCTCTGTGAGTGACTTGACTAGATTTTTATTGACTATTGTTTGTCTACAGTCTCAGTTCATCATTTAAGAATGCATAGTACGAAAAATTGTTATAATTAGTAGTCAAACAGCAAAGTCATCAATTACTAAAAAATATACAATATTAGAACAAGAATAGTCAGAAATAATTTGAATATATATATATTTAGTCAATTATTGAATTCAGGCCAATAAACAGAATTTATATGTGGAAATGGACAAATAAACCAAAATACCTGCTTTGTGTTGTGGGTATTCTGTTCGGTCATTTTTTAAAATAAAATATTCACAACGCTGTTTTAGGGAAACACAGTTTCTAAATTATATATTTTAAAATTCTCATCAGCGTTTGTACAAACACAAATTATTCTGTAAGATATATTATAAAAAATTACATCATTTGAGAGTAGTCTACTTATTTAACAAATAAGCAGAGACAAATGGTATTTCATTTCACAATTTTAGTTTTGATAACACTTACAACATAAAGTTACATTTAATGAAATACTGTTTGCATCCCCTGCAACCCTGCTTATAGAATCTAGGTCTTTTTATTCTTTACACAAATGCATAATAGCCCAAAATGTGTCCTAAACTAGTTGTGTAATGGCCACATCTTTTGGGTATTTTGCATTTGCTCAAAGACCAAAAAGGAACATTAAATCAGTGTTTGAATAAGTGTTTATACACAACATATTGTATCATTTTGGACACCGACTGAATGGAAATGCTCTCAATGTGTTGTTGGTATTTTGGTTTGTCCTTTTTGTGTTGTGAATAAAACTTTCTACGATCGGCTGAATTTGGCAATTAAACAAAACATATATATAAAATTTAAATTTCCAGATTACTTTTATCAATAACCGAAATGATACATAAGATAAAAAGTAAAAATTAAATTATAGAGAACAGTAGTACTCTCTTAAATAAACGTAAAGAAAAAATATAAATTTATTAATAGCAGTTATGATCATATAAATTATATTCAGTTTTGAATTATATTTCAGCATGATAACAATTTATATCCAGCTAGAATAAGAATCAGATATCTCAGAAACTGTAGAAAAACATTATTTTATATATTATTAAACCTCTTTTCTTTAAAGGTATATTAAGTCAAAATAAAAAATTTCTTATCGCTTATAAGTTTCTATTAATAAATACAAACAAACAAAATGTACAAAATGATAAACACTTAGGTCACTTACATCAGTAAATGATCATGATAACATCAAAAATTCTTCAGTCTCCATACTTAGTATACAATGGATAATCAACTATTTACATAAAATATAAAAAAATAACTTTGAAAAACAAAATATGAAACAGATAACATCCTTAAATTTACATTTTATAGCATATTCCAAGGTAACATTAAAATAATATTTAATTAAAGAAATATAAACTTAGATTAATAGGATTTTAACAAAAAAATGATATTTGTGAAGAAGAATGGTCACAGAAACAAGCAGCGTAAAAAAATATTTGGAAGTTCTTTGATTAAGCCATTAATTAAAAACAGTCTCATTTTAAGTGACTAATTAAACTATAAATTATTGATGAAAACATCAAAGCAACTTTGATTTTGTCCAACATTAAGAAGATTTACTGTTCACTGGTTTTGTATAACAGAAAATTCACATTAAATGGACCTAAACATAAAACATATATGAAATATACGATATAGGGAATAAAGAAATTACTAATATCTAATTAAACTTTTAAAGACCAGAATTTACTTAAAAGAAATAAATTACATTTTTAGGATTAATCTCAGGTTTAAGTATGGCCTAAATTGTAGTATGGCCTAAATTGTAGTATGTAGTATAAAAGTATGGCCTATATATATATATATACATATATATATATATATATGTTCTGTACCGATTAGTTCAAATGAAAAATTATTATAACAATTATAACAAACAATCAAAGAGGTTAGTCAATATATTTACTGGCATAAGTTCTTGATGCTGATAATTTCATTTTATTTATTTTTTTGTTTTTGCAGAAATGGGATAATAATAAACCATAATACATTTTTTGTAAGAACGGTAAAGAGGGAGTGAATGACTATGACTTCATCTTTGTTAAGAAACAGATGTGTTGAGAGCAGCTTGACTGATATAAATAAAATAATAACAAGCTCTTTTATTCGTTATTGTTAACTTGGGATAGAATGAAACAATTTGTTTCCAATACATGTTAGTTCATAATGAAATGAAATATAAGAAATCAAGGTCATTAGCAGCATTCTATCAAATAACTTAATCATAAAATTTAAAAAAAAAAAAATAGATTGATTTCTCACCTGATTAAATTTCAGATGAACCACCAAGAGCATGTTCCGTCATACTCAAGCAAAGACTCTCTAATCTAGAATCAATTTCATTTTCTGAGCCTGCAGTTGCTATTATATTTACACTTCTTTGCTGAATATTAATATTATGATGCTGCACAAAGAGGAAAATAATTATGTCTGAGACATTATTTAACAAATAAAAACTATCATTTTTAAGCTAAATTATTAATGATTTTTACAAAATGAAGATGGTCCGGGTGTGGTAAAAAAAAAAAAAAATTCAAATAGTAATTAAACTATTTAATGTGAACCAATGTTTCAGCCCACCTTGCAGGACTTCATTAAGGTTTACTGAATAGAAGTTAACACAAGACCATCACAACCATGACCCAGATCATCTTCCTTTTATTTATTACACATGGTCAATCAACAATCTTCCAATTAATGATTGTATACATCTACTTTTATCACAGTGTCATTTTTTTCAATTATTGAATATTTTTACTTTACGGAGTTTAAAATAACTTGAAGTAATTCTTTCTTAAATAATGTTTTAATAGATTATATATTATTGGAAGGAGATAGTTGACCATATACTGTATATTCTATGAAGATAGTCCGGGTGGAGGTCAATAAAGGTACGAAATAGTAGAAAAAACTATTTAATGTTAAGCAATGTTTCGCCTCACTTTGCAGGGCTTATCCAGATTGAAAAGGTAGAAGATTATTTTGTACCTTTATTGACTGCCACCCGGACTATCATCCTATAATCTAGAGCAGGTATGGGCAATCTTTGACACGTTGTGGACTAAACTTTAATGTGCAAATACGTTCGCGGGCCGCGTTTAAAAGTAGTGTTCATAATTTTTAACGATAGATATCAGACATGAAATAATACAACACTGTTATTATAGTACAATTTGTTAAAACAACAGAATGAAATGGAAAAATAGATAAAACATTATAATTAAATCGTGAAATTTAGAATTATTACAAACAACGAAAGTTATATAGCGACCGAAATAAATGAGGCACCTGAGCTTGAATTTGGGAAACTAATCCATTGATGTTTGGATTAATTTCACTGATACAAATAAGTAAAGAATTTTCCAAATTATCATCAGTCAAACTTGTACAGTGGTTTGATTTATTGACTTTCATCACTGAAAAGAACTGTTCGCATTTATAGGTATCAACTCCATTTGCAAGTGTATTGGAGCATTTTGTACATTATTTTTTATTGGAGTAGCAAATAAATTGAAACAGTCTTCCATGTTTTTGAAATCACTAAATCTATTCGAAAATTGCTCCGACAGTAACTTGAGTTCTTCAGCATATTGAGTATAAGAAATATTTTCATACGCAGAGAGCGAGGTGAAATGGTAACTGTTACCAGACAACATCTGTACCTCCCACAAGCGGATTTTGTTCTGAAAAGCTTTCAAATGGCTGTACAAATCATTTACTAGCTGTCCTTGTTTTTGAAGTTTCAAATTTAAATCATTCAAATAGCCTGTAAGGTCAACCAGAAATGCTAAGTCACATATCCATTTTGGGTCATTCAATTCCGATAGTGGTTTATTTAATTCCGATAATCTTTTATTTGCATTAAATATACTATCTCATTTCTAAGCTAGTAAAACCGTTTCAGCATTTTCCTTTCGCTTAGCCATCTGACTTCACAATAATATGTTACGTCATCATATTTGGCTGATATTTTATCTAAAACGCCTTGAAATGTCGATGGTTAAGCCCTCGGGATCGAATAAAATTGATGGTTTTTACTACCACATTCATAACATTCTGGAGTCGAATAGACCTAGAACACAAGTTCTGTTGGTAGATAATGCAATGAAGGATTATCAAATCATCTTTTTGCAAATTTAATTCAGTTCCTTTTTCATTCAAAATTCAGATGAAATATTATGTAAGCCGACCACAGAAGGTGCACCATCTGTGCATACACCAACTAATTTTGACCATGGCAATCCAAAACTAGTGAATACCTTTTAAACTTCATTAAAAATGTTCTCTCCTGTACTGGTTCCTTTTAGCGGCTGTAAAGCAAGCAATTCCTAAGTAACAGTGAACTCTTAATCAACACCTCCAATAAATATAGCCAGTTGAGCTGTTTTGGACAAACTGGTGCTCTCGTCTAATGCTATGGAAAATTATTCAAAATCAGCCATACGGTCAGTCAATGTTGTTTTTATATCAGCCATCGTTTCTATACTTCGGACAACAGTTCCTCTTGACAAACTAATTTTTCCTAATTCATTTTTCTTTTCAGGACACAAAACACTGTAAACTTCTAACATACACTCCTTGATAAATTCTCCTTCGGCAAATGGTTAGAATGACTTTGCCAATTTTGAACTAGCTTTCACAACATTACCATGTTGTGTTCTTTGTTTATGAAACAATTGCTGCTGTTTTTCCAAATTTGCGGTAAGCTTCTGGATTATGTCTTTTCTTATTTGTCCAGTCAGTGAGAGCAATGAAAAAATGAATTTTCCAATCCATTTTTCTTGAAACTGGTGACCCTCTGCATCTACTTTTCGTTTCTTTCCACCAGACATCATTTTCGTTTATTTTTATTTGATAAACTTAATAACAAAATATAATTATTAAGCACTCAAGATGCAGTTCGCTGGGATATCGCTTGTCGAAGTTATCACCTAGGTAGCTCAAATATAACTGAACTAAAATTCGAGCCATTCACTTCTTTATATAGGAAAAATTAAGGAATGATCTAGAATCGTCTAGTGTAGAACAATTGAGAAGCAATAATCTTTTGTTGCACCGCCAGTGAGGTGGCAAACATCAAAGGCTTTGATGATCTCCGCCACTTGGCTTGCTCACTAACTTGATTCTGGGAGTATGAGTAAGTTATTTGTCTATTTGTTTTTAATTGGGTTTTTCAAAATGTCTTGCAGGCATTTTGCAGGCATGTCGGGGGTTGCCCACAAATTATCTAGAGTATATATTATATTATAAATAAATAAAAAATTTATTTTTCCTTGAGTTAAAAAGCTTTATGACTTTATAATTATTTATTGGAGAAACATTTGTATAATTACCTGTTTCTGGTAATTATCTGTTAATGGTTCAACAGGACTCCTTTGCCTGATGGCTTGTGAATAGTATAAATGAGACCTTGGAGAAACTGATAAAGGAGGAGTAAAAACTTTTGGAGGAAGTCTATTAGTTTCTATTGGTCTGTAACAGATATTTCACAAATTTAATTATCAATAAATCATAAGATGTTGAAATATATTCCTCCCTCCCTCACTTTATTGATCACATGGGGTAGTATCAAAGAGTAATTTTTATTTTAAGAAACAAAAATGTTAAAATAGTATATTGGGCAACAGTATTCTAATTTAAAAATCTATTGATGCAGTATAAAAAGAGATAAGGCCAACAAGATAAAAGAGTGTCTGAAATGTGAAAGAATCTTTTCACTATCTACAAAGGAAAATAAGAAGTTTTACATCATGCCATGAATTAGATGTAGTTTTGCTTTGATAACTATAGTAATATAATTTTTGGTGTTTTTTTATTGAACCCTCGAAACGTTTCAAGAAAGATATTTCCCCTCATTTGCATTTTTTTAAATTTTCCATAACTAACCTTTTTTAATAAAAAAATAAAAAAAATTGTATGATATAATAAATAATTAATTTAAATAATAAACCATTGTGTTATAATTTACACTGCTTATTTGAGCATGTTATATCAACCTTCTTCTTATATCCTTATATCAACGATTCTTCTCACAAACTCTCGGTTGAAATCATTTCTCTAGCTCATATTCAATGAGAAAAATTGATAAGATATATGATAATGATTTAAGTTTATGGCAAGTTTTAATACATTTAAGTAAACAAACATCCTTCAACAATCTCCATGGTTTTGTTGCAATATCCCTCCCTCACCACTTGAACCGAAGAGATACATGAACATTTAGTTTTTCAAATATAATCAAATAAACAACACTATGTATCATCATTTCACAACAGGTATAATAAAATATATGAAATCTAAAGACACCAAATAAATATCACCTGAATAAATATGTGCATAATTTAACAGAAATGAACTTACTGGGTTAAATGTTGGTTTATCTGTAATCTCCAAGTAGAAATCTTTTTTTTCTGTTGTTGTGAGAAAGCTTCATGATGTAATATTGTTTCCAGTAAATTCAGAAAAACTGATGGAACCTCCTCTTCTATACAGTTACCAACCATTAATTGTGTACAAACTGAAAAACATCAGTAGTTAATTGAAGGGCTTTGTTTAAAAAGGTTACAACTACAAAATTTAACAAAAACATTTTTCAGCCTAAAAAGGTTCCTTCTGACCTAATCAGACTGGAGTTAGCAATGAATTAGTCCTTAACCCTAAACAAAGGCTCTTATATGCCAAAACTGAGGAGCAAATTGCAACCCCCCCTCCCCCCCCAGGCTGGATTCTAACTGGCACTGCTTCTGACTCAAGATCTAAGAACTTGACTGAGGAAACTCAAGAAAGCCTCAACTAATTAAATATCATGTTCATTAAGTTCTTTCTTCCACAATGAGACAATATTATCACCATATTATCCCTGTCTGCATTTATATCAATTCTATCTTTCTTAACAGAATTACCTACAATATCTGATATATAGAATTCAAAAAATCTAATAGTTTTGTTTAAAGCCCCAGTTAATTCCCCATATCTGAAATTAAGAAAACAAAAATATCTCCATATAACTTTTTGGAGTTAGCTATAGTTATCTCAATAGTATCTATAAGGTATATTTAAAAAAATTAAGAAACATATAATTTAAATAATGATATATAAATCTACAAATGTTCTTCAATAGGCCAAATTGACTATTATAATTCATGATGGCCAGCTTTAAGGAACTGAATCCTTCCACCTGGCTCTCTGACAACACAGTGTCTCCTTTGAATAGTTTGTTATTTTGTCATTAGTGCAAAATGCAACCTATTTCCTATCATAATCCTATCAGAACATCTTTTGTTTTATTAGCCATGTTATTCATTACAGTCCTGGGATGAAGTAAATGATAATCAAATAATTTGAAGTTCTTAACTCATTTAAAAGTATAATCTCCAAGCAGATTGAATTTACACAGGTGCTCATGAATGTACATAACAATAAATTTTCTGCCCTAGCTGAGTAAGAAGTTCAATCTACTTTAGTATTATTTTATTTGTTTCAAATTTTCCACAAAAGAGATAGGTTTTCCTAACCTAGACTTTGCATAGTCATGTCCCAGATTATTCTATGGAAAGCCCATTCCAACCACAGACCATGGTCCTATCACAGAATTTTACATTTCTTCATTCAAATAATTTTTGGTCAATCTTGTCTTCTTCTTCCATCTACTTCCTACAGGTACTGTTCTCATGGAAATCTTTCTTCAAGCTGTTATTCAAGTATCAAGATCATTTTCATTAAAATCACATCTTGTTGGAAGTCTTCATTCTTATAATACTTCTTAAATAAATTGCTCTTTTCATCAAAGTAAAATGTGTATAAGAATTCAGACATAGAATAAGAAACAAAAAAGTAAAATAAATAATATTAAAATACCTTTTCCTAAGACTCTTGTGAAAGCAGAGGGAATGTCATCAAAGGAAGGCCTTTCTTCCTCAACATAAGCTTTAATGGGAGTTGATAAAACCTGACGCAACTCATCCATCACAGTAAGTAGGTGCCCCCCATTCATTACATCCTATAGAAACACAATCAAAATATGAATAAACTTTCATTAACTAACATAACATTTGTTTTCTTCCACCCAAACATGAATGCTGAATAGCTATCCATAGAACAACAAAAACAATCATAAAGTGACAAACTTTCAGAACTTCATAAAATAATTGATAACATAAATGTACAAGAGCTAAAGAATGGAAGAATTATACCTTACCTGAAAATGATTTGCTGGTGCTAGTTTCTTACAAGAAAATAAGATAATATAATAAACAAATAAATATCAGAAATAAAAATAATAAATAAGGGGACTTGAAATAAATTACAGCATAATAAGGAACAACCTAGATGTTAGATCAGCTGAGGAGCTTGTAAAGGAACATCGGTTAAAGTTGAGTGAGAATATCTGAAGAACATGTGGCATAGACCAAGGTTTTAGATTGGAAAAGAAAAACATAATTGGGCACATAATACATTGAAATTTCTTATGAACGTTAAATCAATACAGGTATTTCCTAGCATTGTAAATGCAGTTTCAATTTATAACAAATTAAAATCTTTCAGCCTGAAGATAATATTGACAAAGAACATTGTTGACTTCATTATTATTATGTCCAGATTCATTATACCATATTATTACAGCAGGATTTAAGCTTTGCTATAAGCTCCTTCATATTATAAATTCAAAAACCCCACAACACTTCATTCTTATGTTCTTACTTAAATATTTTTAATCGATAAAGGTTCTCTCCAATTGTGTGACACTTAAATATAAAATGATACTGAATTATGATATTTCTACTTACCCTTTCTAAAGCAGCAAGAAGATTAGCACGTTCTCTTAGTTTAACAATACTTAAAATAATTTTTCTTCTGGCACCCTGTGTCACCGGCAAACCAGGCTCTAGGTATGTATCAAAGTTTTCATCAGTAATTGAAAGAATCTGTTCATAACTCAAATGGCAAAAAAGTCTCCAATATTTATGCAATCGAAGTGACTTTAACCAATTTTTCACATCTGAATACAAAAAAAAAAAAAATTATTTACTGATAATATCAAATTCATAAAGAAAGGGGAAATAATATGATTGTGCATGTGTGTATGTATGTATATATACCTCTCATTTCAGGACTATCATATCCAGCAAGATCAAGATGTGTTTCAGATCCACTGCCAGACGAAGCCTGAGACGACTGTGGAGAAAGAGGAGGACCAACAATTTGTTCAGAGGACAGTGAAAAACGTCTAGCCTTATTACCACCACCCATTGACAGATCATCCTGATTAAAAAAAAAATTAAACTTTGTTTAAATTTTAAGTACAGTTAAAATAAAAAAAAGGATGGAAAATAGAGCAGGAAGAGGAGAATGAGAATTGATAAGTAAACAAGTAAATATAATATAGAAAATGCTAAAAAAAATAAATATAGAACAAAAATTAATTTTTTCGGAAAAACAATAATTATATTTCTACATTAAAATGACCTCTCTAGACAAAAACAGGTCTTTTTTGCACCAAAAATTAAGGACCTGAAATAAACATACATTACAAATATATATCTTAACTAATATAACAATTCTTTTATAATCATTTCCTTCCTTTCCTAAGGATGATTTCTAAATGTTGTGATACATCTTGGCCCTATTCACATAAACCAGGCTTAAACTAAACTCTACCAAAATCGCTCTACTTTATATAAATAACAATATATTCCAGTAGAAACTAGAACTTCTTTTATTTGGACTGTAATTCTTGAATTTTTATTTAAAAAATACTTTGTTACTGGTCTAAATATTCTCGATATGTTTTGAAAATTTAAAAATAAGATTTAGCTAAGATAACAAGTATTATTTATTATTTTAATATTTATACAGCCTATCTTAATAATAATCAAAATAAAAAAAGGGTGCCCCACTTGTGTGTGCAAATGCCATTGTCATGACAACTAATTTAAAATATTTTCAAGTGAGTGGGTGTTTTGAAAAATAATTGAAGCTGATTTAATCAAAATAATGACTTGTACATCGGTGCTGGAAAACTAGAAAACGTCTTAAAGGATATACTTTTATCTCAAGTATCGAAACCTTTATTTATATATGCTTATAATGTTTTTTTTAAAAAAATATATAGTGGGTATACAGACATCTTTATCTTTTGTCACTTGTTTCAATTGAATAAAGGATGTTTCTTGAATTAAATTTGTTGGCTCACCATTGGCAATGGCAGATCCTTTGTTTAGTATAATTTTTTTTTTTTGTATAAACTTTTTTTTCAAACTGCTTAAACTTAGATTACTTGGCCCTCCACATCTCTGAAGCTTCAATTCTGTAGCTAACTATTAATCGATTATATAGTTTGGATAATTTGATAGTTTTAAATTTCTAACCAGTAAACCACAATGGTTCCTATTCATCCCTCTATTTTCAATCCGCTGGTGTTCCTCAAGGTGGTATTCTTGGTCCCATCCTCTACACCATCTATACAGCTGACATACCAACAACTCCTAACACTATTCTTACCACGTATGCTGATGACACATGTGTGCTCACAGTTAGTAA
>NW_027106861.1:667828-671603 GCF_000696795.3 Halyomorpha halys | reverse complement strand
GTAGTTTCTCTACATCCTGTATCATATCATATGTCATTATGATCAAATTTACTGGTTGTATTTTTTTTATACAGTTGTAAATATCAACAAATAAATTTAAAAAAAAAAAAAAATTCTAACCTTTATAACCATCTCCTTATAACGTTTTTAACAAAAATATTTCTCTCAGCATTTGAGATTTCAACTAAGATTATGAACTCACCTATTTAAGATATAAATATTAAAAATTTTCGGTAAATAAATCAATGTAAGAAACATTCCAAAGTACTCACCAACAAACTCCAAAATAAGTACGCCCCATTAATGTTTCTATCAATCTAAGCCAAAGGAAAAACTGAGTCAATATGAGATTGACAAGCTAGATATTTGGCTATTTTCGACATTAAAAACCATTAAAGCAAAGCTTAAAACATTATTTTAAATAATATCACAAACATGAACAGCAGCACATCACAAATCTATTAAAAGTCTATAAAAAGAAAGTTCAAAGAAAGAAGTTTTTACAATGAATCAAATAATATATATATACATAAATAAAATGGAATATTTCTGTGTCGATGCTGTTTCATAAATCTTGGTGAGAATTCAAGTAAGGAAATAGTTTATTTCTATAATAAGAGAAATATTAATTTTTATTAACCATTTGGGGTAAATTTTCATTAGATCATCATAACTCAATTGATTATACTTTTATATCTTATATATTCCCTATGAAGAGTTTATTTTGAAATTGTATCCATTCTTTATAATCCTCAACTAACAGCTACTCATCCCTTATGTTTTATTAAGTCATGAGTTATAATTATTTGACTAAATAATATTCCAACCTTAGTAACATAATTTGATATAACAATTAATAAGGAAACTGAATATCAAAACACATTCCATTAAAAAATATAGAAGCTATTTCTCATGCCATCTATTTTAACACTATCAAAGATCAATGGAAATGGAAAAAGAAATGTTATAAATTTATTATATAAGATACCTGTGAGGACCATTCGACATTTGGTGTTACAGCAAAAGGTGGAGTTAAACTATTGCTACGCCTGGTTTTTTGAAGTGATTCATTGCTCAGAGTTATACCTAAAAAAAAATAAAAATATCCATTCATTTCATTAATCCAAAAAATGCTGTGTATAAAATTAGAATGTTGTCTACACAAGAAATGACTGAACGAAAATGAACAGTTTTTTTATTTGTTTTTTGGGATAGATAACAAACACTTCTAATCTTAATGATATGGTCAATAACAGGAAACCCTTTGGTGAGACTTCCCAACCAAGCTTAAGGGTTCCAGACTTTTTTTAACTATTTAATTAAAATTAAATTAAATCAATTTCACTTCTTGTTCTTATATAAAATTCTTCAGATTCTTTCTTTTGGGAAAATATCTAACAAATTCAAGGTGTACAGGTTTTTTTTTCCAATTTTTTTTTTTAGAATTCAATTACTCATGATACATGAAAGTCTTTAATGAATAAGTGAACAAGTCTTACAAGATCCTTTAGAGCCAGTCATTATCTTTTCTCCAAGTGTTCTCCTCCAAGGTTCGAAAATTCTGAAATGCAAAAATTCGAAAATTTAATAATTATTTACAATGAAAATGTAACAACCCATTTCTTCCCAAAGATCTGTTCATGCGTTAATAATGTAAGATATTTTTTTAATTTCTTATTTGAATTATAGTTTTGACTTTAAAATTAATATACAAAATATCACATAGTTCAGTGATTGTTAAGAATCAAAAGTAACTTTTTCTTCAAAGAAATATGGCGACTTCGAAATATATCATGAAAAACAAAATTAGTCCTTTTTTCATATAGGTTATCTTAAGTTATAAAATATATTTTTGAAACAAAACATTCATGTAAAAATTAAGAATTATTTTAGTATGAAATCTTTTTCATATTTGAACCCTTGCTCTCCCGGTTGAAAGTAAAAGAGGGATTTCCGATAGGAAATAATTCCCAAATTTGCCAAAGATATATTTTTGACATAAATTAATGTAAGAACTGAAGAAAATATTAAAAAAACATATTATTTCTATCCTAGGGTAGAAATGGGTTAATTACTTTTAGTAGTAATTATCTTGGCAGTACTTTTAAAATATTCACATAGTGTTAGACATATGTCAATCAAGTACAAAAAGTCCTCATTGTCTATATCTGATTACAAAAAAGTACTTAGCCAGAAATAATTTGAGAATTTTTCCATTGACAAATATTCCATCATTATTAAGGGAAATATTTTTTCACATTAATCTTACACAGGTAAAAAGTTCTACTCTTGTACTCATGAAGGAATACTTTGTTAAGTAGGATTCACTTCAAATTCAAACAGATTCTATATTCAATTCGAATTTAAATGGTTGGGATCCTGTTTGTAAATTGTTGTTATAAATATTATTATATTAAATTAAATATGTAGTGCTACAATCCATGAAGGGTCAGGGTTCAGTACTTTGTAAAGAAGTACTGTTACTAGACCAACGGTTGTGCAAGGAGGTGATTTGGTCAAGATCACGCTTGACCGCCAGATTTTTACCCAATTAAGGGTACCCAATTCAAGAGGCTGGGTGGACCCCAGAACCCCCAGGAGTTGACTCATGGCAAAAGTGTAAAAGAAAACAATTTTCTGCCCCACTGGATTTGAATTTGGGTCCTTGGATTTAGTAGCCACGTGCTTTACCCTCTGGCTACCATGCTCCTTGCCCCACTAAGCCCCCCGGGAAGTGATGGTCCTATATCACTTTTGAAATATTAGCTTAAAATGGGGAGAAGAAACTTTAAGATAGTTAAATCGAGCAATATTTAAAAAGCACCTGAAATTGAAAAACGGCATGTCACATGTATTTGTCAATCATCAACTGAAATCCTGACTAACTTCCTCAGTACTTGAACAGTGGGAGTAGTTGAGAAAAATATTCTGTATTCAGTACTTTTTGTCCATCTCTAGTGTAGTGTCTCGATCATGGAATTCTTAATGTTATTGATCATAACTTTTAAAAGGATACAAATAGTGAAAAGGATATGATAGCTGAGAATATGTTTTATACAATCTTAAACGAGACAGGTGGGTCTATTGGACCCAGTTACAATTAAAATAAATCAATAACTTGGTTTGAAAACCTAAATGTAAGACAAATAAATACAGCTACAAGTTCATCAGACCAACCATTTGAAAAGATAAATAGACATTCCACTGATGTAAAGAATGAAAAGATTAATAAATGATAAAATTCCTTAAAATAAACAGGTTTGACATCTGCAGATTGTTCCAATGATAGTTTGCAAAATGAGCACAGAATTATTTGCGAATAGCTAATTTGACTATTCAAGTAAGTATATCTTCATATAATTTAATTTATGTGTCTTTTTCTTTTTTAGTGCTTTTATAAAAGTAAAAATTCATCTACGAAACAACTGAGTGAAAGTCTAATACAAGAACAAATACAAATTTGTTATTGAATTGTCTAATTCAAAAAACAAATACAATTTATGATCAAAAATTAATTTATATTTACAAATTTATTCACTTATAAGTAATACAATCATATTTATATAGCTAATATTAAGTATGTATACACATAATTACAAATGCATCTCTCTCTCTCTCTCACTCTCTCTCTCTCTCTCTCTCTCTCTCTCCCCCTCTCCCTCTCTCTCTCCCCCTCTCCCTCTCCCTCTCCCTCTCTCTCTCTCTAATTTTAACGAATCCATAGAAAAAATAAATCAAGATGTAAGAGAAATATTTGCCTGGTCAGTAAACCTAA
>NW_027106861.1:629777-666600 GCF_000696795.3 Halyomorpha halys | reverse complement strand
TCATAACTAATTTGTACTAATAAAATGTTATTTTATATATATAATTTTATCTGATAATATTCTATTTTTGATCTCTTTCTTATTTTATTTTAATTTTGTTCTTTTGTTTAAGAAGGATTTTATTTTGAAATTAATTCGTATTTATAGTATCATTTTATGTATCTAATAATTCCAGAGGGCATACATTTTCATTTCATTCTTATTATTTCATTAGCCTTTTCTTTTTTTTTCTTCTTATTTTATCTCTTTTTTTTTTTTTAAGAAGTTAACATGTTTAAAAATATTCTTTTCTTTTTTAGTTATCTGTTGTACTTGTTTTAAAAAAACTTATATTGTACCCAGAAACGTGAATAATTTAAATTGCTCAATGAGACACTGTAGTCTCAGTGCATCATGGTTTATTGTAAAATTGTAAATAATTCAAGAACAATAAAATCTCTCTCTCTCTCTCTCTCTCTCTCTCTCTCCCTCCCTCCCCCCCACACATTAACCTTGCATCAGGTGGAATGATTGCAAAAGAACGCAAATAGTAATCAAACTATTTATTGCATCGTGAGCCGATGTTTTTTTGTTTTTTTTAGCTCTAATGAAGCGTTGTCAAGTGAGTCGACATTGCCTTACAATAAATAGTTTAATTATTATTTGAGTTCTTCTGACCTTACCCAGACCATCATCCTTTTATACCTAATATAATAGTTATAACTAGTCTAATAGGAATATAGTAATAAAAATTGTTTGTAAACCTTCGATCATCCCGAAGTGCAGGATGTATCAAAACATATGAAAGTAGTTGCCGAGCTTCTTCAACTAAGAAACCACTATCGAGGGAATAAGATAATAAACTTGGCACCAAAGCAAGATAAACACAACGGGCTTCTGTATTGCCTGGTCTGAGAAGAGGAATATGAAGAAGAGTTTGAACCATAGCAGTTTCCTTCTTTTCCAAAAGTAATGAACTAATGAATCCTAAAAAATAAATAAATAATTATTGCACAAATATTTATATTTAAAAGTAGTAAAAAGAAGCACATAAACATAATGTGGAATAATCTACAAACAATAACTTTTAGTTATCAGTTTATTTCCAACTGAGGAATAGCCTATATGATGAATAAACAATAATAAAATAAGTAAAGAATATTAAGTGGACCATATAAGGTAGAATTTGGTTGTTTTGGTGTCAATGTTAGATATAGTATGGGTTGGGCAATTAAAGTACATTATACAACCAAGTTGCCTTAGGCTGTTAGTAGTTAAGGCATCACCTACACAACCTCACAACTGCAGCAACGCTGGTTCGAACCTGGCCATGAGAGAGGGAAGTTGACTTATTTTTCTTGACGGTCCCATGGAATGAAAACTTGACCCCCACTCTGTTTAGAATAGGTTGGTAACCTGTAGAAACCCTCCAACCCTCTCCCTTGTATGTGAATAATGACCAGATAAATAGTACTAATAAATAAAATAAAAAAAAAATAGACATAAACAGAATTAAATATGTTCTTTGATGTCTAAATCATAAAATGCAAGTAGAAATTCTTAATTCTGAAAACAATTTTTTTTTTTTCACTTCCTACATAAATACAATGTTTTCTAACCTTCAGTTCTCTGGAGGCAAAAATTCATCGTGTATAAATGAAAATTTACCTTAAAAGTTTTTTGACCAAACATTTATTAATAATATTGTTACTTTACAGCTTACATGTATTGATAAATAACACCGATTTTCATCAGTTAAAGTTTAATTATGTACTAACCCAAGAAAATATACTATAATTTATAAAACTTAAGATTTTCCATGGTAAATGACCACCAGTTTAAGACAACTTGTTTCTCATGTGTAGGGCGTATACATAGAGAGAGACGTATACAAGAGCCTATCAAAAAGGGTAGATGAGGGTTGAAACCAGGCATATCCAGAATAAGGAAGGAGGAAATAAGAGTTCAAAGGGCAACATTAGAAGGGTGTCCTGAGGACAACTGAAACTGTAGAAGTGGAAACATTAAAACTGGAAGCACTTTCAGTAAACAGAAGTATATATAATTCAGTTTGCAGTAATGTCACTCCAGTTGGGGCTAGATGCAAAGGTAAATTGGCATTAATTGATGATTTGGATAGAAGTAATTCAGAAAATGGAATTACAACCAGCCGGAATGGCCCCTCCCCATTCTTTGTTAGCCCCTGGCTATATAGCCCCACATGTACGGACCCAGCTTCCTCATCTTATAATGCCACAAGGCAAAGGAAGATAAAATTGTAAATAAATGTATATATAATCCTTAGTTTGTAAGTACTATATATTGTAAATGTATTTAATAAATAAAAATTTTTTAGGAGGTAAGAAAAAAAAAAAAAAAAAAAAAAAAAAAAAAAAAAAAAAAAAAAAAGGGGAAAAAAAAAAAAAAAAAAAAAAAAAAAAAAAAAAAAAATGGAATGTAGAGTACAAGAAAGATTCAAGCAAACTCAGGAAAAAGTTAATTAAAACAAGACTGATTCAAATTCAAACAAATTATATTATTAAACATCAGCAATTTAAAAAACCAGTTATCACAGGAGAAGCAATAGTCAGGAGAGCAGTGTGTGAGTATGCTGAAGGATACAAAAAAGAAAAACATAATATAAAAGTGACTTCAATGGAATCAAGGCATTATTTAGAATCAAAAAAGCTACAGAAAACAATGTTGGCAGCAGAAAAGCTAAGGAGAGAAAAGTGGGAAAATGAAAGATTTTAAAAACTAAGGAACAGAGAGTAAAGGTTTAGCATCTAAACTGGAATACATTAAGTTTGCTGAATTGGGAAGAACCCATGAACGAGAATTGAGTAAGATGGAAGCTGCATCATTGAAAGAAAAAAGGTAATCAAAGAGACCGATAACAGACTGTTTTAGAAAAAAGGTAAGCAACTAGGGAAAAACTTGAAGATGAGTTTGCAGAAGTGGAGAGAAGGTACCAGGAATAAAAATGATGAATGAAGTAAAGGATGAGAAAGAAAGATTAAAACAAAAACAATACTATATGATTTTTTAAAAGATTTTTTTTGGCCAAATTCTAACACTGCCACTTCTTTTAAGAATGACCGATATGCCCTTTTCATAAGAGGCAGATTTCTACTGGCTATTTGCTGTTGTGTCCTTAAATTCATTAGTCTTTCAATTTCAATCAAAACTCAAAGGGTAGACCCCTATAAGAAAACAGATAAAATAATGGGAGCATACTTACATCTCTATTTGAAAAATGGCCAAATAAAAACAAGTCACAAATTTAGTAATTACTTTGGTAATAAGAGAGCATTTTTGAATTTGATTTTCAAGGGCTTAAATATAAATTGAAATCACAATAATACTAGGTTGAGTAAAAATTACTAAGTTTTATGAAATAAATCAAATCTGAAAATTATCAGGCCCTTTTAGGATATTTTTGAAGAACTCAAATAAATTTTTTATATAGTTGACTTTTTTCTCGATCTCTGAAAATACTTATAACACTATAAAGGACTTTAAAATAAATGACACTTTTTATATTTTATTAATCTTCTATAGCTCATTGCTATAGACCTACAATCCATTTTTTTAATAAATCACCTTTTATTACAAACATGTATGTATAATGCTTCTAATGATTTATATTCTTATGGTACCACTATGATGCAGTTGGTTCCATTTCCATTTGACCATGGTTATAGTGGGGTACTTTAATTTATAGTAACTCTTAGCAATACTATTATTATAATAAATAAATTGGTGTAAATACACCATACTAGAAAAACAACTGGGTGATCACTTTCACACTCCAAGAATCTTAACTTCTAGTCATAAGCCAGAATTTTTTCTGGCCGATAAAATTCTTGTAGAGTGAAAACGTCCATTCATTTTAATGCCCGACTGAAATGCAAACACGTTTTTTTCCTAATCAATAAACTTCTAAGTATTTGAAGGAAGCTATATGCTCAAAGATTATTCATCTAAGCCAATTCCACCATGAAGTATGTTGGTATGATTAGGTACTGCAAGTGCCAAAAGACACTATATAAACTTTAAATCTGTCACCAATTATAGTTAGTTATATAATATAGAGTCTAATGTCAATATATGAATTACTTATAAGTGATGCATTAGTTATTTAATAAATCATATTGAAAAAACAACTATTAAAATATTAATGTTTCCTGAAACTGTTACTGTTGATGGAGGAATTGGCCCTTTTGCTACCACTGTTTTCTGACCATTGGACTACATAAATTAGTTAATCTTTTCCAATATTCACTCCATTTCCTCACTATATCATTCCTTATATAAGATTTGATGCAGAATCTGGGAGCTCGAAAGTAACAGGGACTAAATTTTTTACCTAAAGCATCAGATCTCTAGTTCAATACTACTGTTGAGAAGGCCTTTAATGATTAATGTACCTAACCACTAATGATTAATGTACCTGCACTTATCGCCCTAGTAAGTTCAGTCTTTAATCCTCAGTCAGCTGGTCATGACAATGAAAAAAATTGAAAGATTATAAGATATACTTGTTGCTGTAAATATCCTATTGTTAATGTTGATTCAGGTTATGAGTTCAAACTAAGTATTCGATGGCTTAGTTATAAATTGATAAACATAACATACTTTTATTGGGTAACCTTAAAAGAAAAAATTGTTTAAAAAGTGTATATACTTACACAAACACATATACTTTTAAAATACCTGGATTATTGGCTTCTTGTTCCCTTAATGCCAACTCGGCACATTCAGTCAAACTATGCTCAAGAGCAATGGAAACAAATCTTGCTTGTGTCGGAGCCAAGCGAGTAAGCATCTTAAAAAGAGCCACAGTTTGTCCACTTTCATTCCATTGATCAAACCACATAACCATAGTATTTAATTGAGCTTGGAACATTGCCATAGTCATTTTGGCTAAAATAAAACTAACATTATTGTTTACTGACTAAACTGGAAATCAAAACGAAAACATTGTAAAAATAATTTATAAACAGTGAAGCCTAAAATTATAATATAGTTGACTGGAAACTAGAACGAAACGGTAACTTACAGAATATTGTTATTTACTTCTTAAAAATATCATCAGAATACTACATATTTAAAACAATACAAGCCAAGTCAGTTAACACAATAATACAAATACAGTCAGTTTACCAACGTTATCACTATTACCTTCAGTACAAATAGAAACAATTAAAAGCACAAACTTCAACACCAAAGACATAGAGGTAAGAATTAGAAACACTATAGGCGAAACACTTTAGCAAGTATCATCTAAATCGGACAGAGCCAAAAGAAATATGTACAATAGAGGCCCCCCAAACATTCTGTAGAAATTCAGACCGACTGAAAATTAAAAATGTTCTAGTTTTTTTCCGATCCCATTGTCGGCAAAGATGATATAACATGTTTAATAGGGAGTACAGCACATACTAATATTTGTATCATCGTTCAATTAGACTGAACCATAGCAAATACAACAAAATTAAGACCAAAAGAGAGTAAAGTTGGCATCGGAAAAAGAAGGTTGACTACACCTCTATAAAAAAAAATAGTGGAAAATAATAAAGCTTTATAATATATGTTGTATCCTACTTTAGTAATTCGTAGCAGAGCACTCCTCGAAACTACCGCCAATATCCTTTTCTGTCGGCATTTGATATTCCGGCGCCAAGAAGGAGACAAGTATCTCAGAATTCCACAACAACATCCTTGTATATTGTAGCCTGGGACGCCAGAAAGCGATCCTCCATATGACTGAGGTAGTTGAAGACTATCCACATCCTATATTTCAGTTATTCTAAGTGAGATATCACGTTGAATCCTCTTCCGAATCAGACATCAAGGTAATTAACAACCCCTTTTGGGCGTATCTCGAATAATCATATTTATAGGCTAGGCCATTACTTTAAGTAGCATAGCGTATGAGTTTTTGCAGTGGTCATCTTAAACCTCTTTTTTTGTATACACCATTTACATATTAGATTGGCGCACGGTTCCGTTTCAAGCTTTAAGCCGGCTTTACTTTCAGTGAACACTATCACAGGTAATGGTTATTTCTTGTTATCATTTTATTCTTTATAACGTAATTTGAGGGCTGATTCTCCTCCGCTTGAATCCAGGAGACCTGTAGCTTTTAACCCTCCGCTTTCACTACCCAATCCTTTACAATGTCAAGAGGTTTGTAAGGGTTCCTCCGGTTGTAGTAATTTCGAGTTTTTACGTCTGTTTCATTTCGGTTACCACCTTTTTTATCGAGATATGTGTCAGAGTGACATTGCAAACACCTGTCCAAGCTCATTACTATCCTTGCTCAGTAGCAATATGTATATAGACAGTTCTTTCCTACCTCCCTTCTCATACCTGTAATCCGGTAGTAAATGAAAATGTAGTCTAAAAACCTTCTTAGATCTATAAAACCTATGCGTTATATTGGGACTTTACAAATCCTCCCAAGACAGCAACCACATTCTATCTAAAAATAGTTATTTTTAATAGTTAATGATTAAATTACCGTAAAAATGATCATTTATCCCGCAAGTCTATTAATATTCAATCCTTCAATTATCACACCATTCTTCTAGGATATAGGATTGGAGAGTTTGGGATGCAATTAAAGGGTTATTATTAACTGCGAGACTGTGTTTATAATTTAAATATATCATCAGTTTTTAAATTTTTGTGACTCACAAAACAGTAAATTACCATCACTATTTATTAAAAAAACTTTGAGGAAAGAGTATAATGGAGGGAGTTCTGCAAGGAGAAGTGCAATAGGCAGATTTTATGATTAGCTCAAGGGACGAGGATGAGGAAAAGCCTATCACTGGTTGATTTATGTTAGCTAAGATCAGAATGGCGGACATTTATATTAACCTCAAAGCAAACCTAAGCTCCGTGGCTGTTATAACCCCTTTTAAGATGAGTATGTTAGCTCTCCCCTTCCCGCCGCCTCTAAAAACTAACGAATAACACTAGCACTAAAATGAAATAAAAATAACTGCTATACATACATATATGCTTAATTGTTCATTATATGTTAATTGTATTATATATATGATTTACCATATTTTTCAAGATATGAATATAGTCAGGGGTGCGGTCTGAAAGGAACGAAAAAAAGTTAGCAACTATTTATTTCGTGACGTTTTCCCCTATTCTGAAGAGCTAAAAAATGTACAAAACAACTAAAAATACTTTGACAATATGGCATAAAAAGTAAACTAAGTAAAACTTTTTACCCTATCAACATAATTTTTGTTATGTATCTTTTTAGACCTAACGAAACCCTGAAGAGTGGGGCGAAACGTCAACAAATAAAAGTTACTAACAATCTTTTTTTCGATTGACTGCACCTCAGACCATCTCTTAACAACTGATATTCGTTTTGAATCTCGAACAATAGTTTTTACTTCCAGCCCTAATCTGCTGAGTAAGCACCTGCTCTTAGAGAAATACCTGCAAAATTTGATAAGCTTAAAATGTTTTTAGAATGATATTGTACTATTTCTTTATTTGCATGCATAATAATTATATAACATCGTAAAAATTTAATCAATAAAAGATGTCATAGATGTACTAGAAGGAAATAAAGATAATTGTTTAAGTCCTCTTTGTTCAATCAGCTATGAGCAGTTGAGAAAAGGATGTCTCACTCACCCCTTATCAACTAATTTAGTAACCATACTGGTACTGGTAATGATGAGGGATAAGTCTGGCAAGTGGGCCTAATGGTACTTTTTGCCATCCCCAAGATTTTAGTAACCTTAACCCTTCGTAGGGCGCGGTCAGGGATTCTCAAAATCGGGGGTGCGGAGAACCTGACAGGCACACGTTGCATTCACGACGAAAAACTCGTGAAGTCCATAAAACGCCTTATTTAAGTAAACCAAAAATTAACGATCATCTTGAGGATAAAGACAATTAGGGAAAATATTAAATAAATTTGAAACATTTCTTATTATTTATTTAGGTACAGAAACAAAAAAAAGTCAAAATGCGGAATTCGCATATCATCAAAAATAAAATAAAATTCAAAAACGGGTCAGATATGAAATTGAAATGTGTGGAGACAGAAATCAGTCGGATTCGTCATCTTTCAAAGCCGATGAAGGATCGCAAAAACATGCTAAAAAGCATGTTGCTTAGAGTGGTATCGTATGAGATGGGCAAATTCCTTGGTTGCATTTCATACAGGAGTAGTTCTTGAGACGACGTATTTCTGTTTCTACCGTGCAATCACATCTAGACCGCTTTGAGATGTGAAGAGAGGTTGATTTTGGACTACCATCAGCCGGGAGGAATTTCTTGAAACGAATTTGTAAGGTGTGAAGGCCGGATTTCAGCTGGCTTCTCGCTGAAGTTGTCCGATACACAGTTCATGTGTCAATTTTTTGGGGAAAACTCTTCTTGGAATTCATTCCAATTGATTTTCGAGGTGGATAACCAAGGAATTGACCCATTCCAAGTATAACATAGAGTAGAAAACAGACATTGGCCATCGATGCGTATTTCGCTGCAAGTTGTCACCTCCAGTTTTGTGAGCATTATAATACGTTATGGCCTCAGATTTTTTTTCCCCAGAAGATTTATCAATGGCATAGGTTCGGAGCACAGAAGAAACCAGAACACATTTATTCTTGGATATGACGTAGGTTACCAACACTTTTTCGTCGTTGAAACCAAAAAGGCCGGAATATTGTGGTCTCCCTAAAATCAAATAAATAACAAATGAAGAATTCATAAAAAAAAAATCTAGGAGAGAGGGGCGATGAACCTGAAAGACACACCAGAAAGGCGCAGTGAGCCTGACAGGCACATGATCCCCATTCATAAACGGTAATGGTACCTGACGAAATTGACACTACCACAAGTATCGAAAAACACTGAAGTGCTTGAATTTACTATCTAAATTGAAAAATATTGACCTTAGATTTATGACGTAATCGGGCGCGATTAGCCTGTCAGACCTAAATATGTGCCGCACTTTCTTGACAGCAGGAGCTGAACTGGCTGGAAACACCCCACAAAGTTAGAAAACTACTGGGAGTCACACTGGGTGCCTTTTTGGAAGACACCAAAAACCCAAATCCTGTGCCCCAATGCGAGATTTTACATTACTTAATGTTTCCTTCTTCACTACTTTGAGCACAAACTTGCCCTTAACATCAGAGTTCTCTCCAGTTGTAGTAGTCAACAAGTACTTGTTGATGCACAATGAAATAGTGTGTATATCAAAGCCTGACTTAGTGGATTCAACCCTATACTAACTTATAGTATTCTATACAATAAGTTTTGAAGTTTCCATTGATGGAGATTGTTTTGTACACCAGTACCCATAACTATAAAAAATGAATAAGGATTAGGAAGGCCTTCCAAAATCAATAATCTATAATTCTAGAGTAAAAATTATAATTCATCAAAATCTGGGGATGGGGAAGGGTGTCAATGTAGGAGAGAATTAACTTTCTACTTTTAGTTAAAGCTTATATTTACTATTAATATTCCTTGGACTTACCTGGAACAACAGTTTAAATTATTCAAAATTTCCAATTTAGGATTTTTATGTAGCTGAATCCAATAACCTAAAAGTTTTTTCATTTACTTTCTGATTTCAGAATTTTCGTATTAAAGAAATTAAGGAGTTCATATGTAAGGTCAATAGAACTGAAGTGTATCAAATCTAAAAGTTATTAAAAAAAAAAAAATGGTTGTGGATAAATGCCTATTAATGGTATATATTTTCAGTCAAAATTAAGAGTCCCTGGCTATTACTATTTTCTTTAAAAATACAACAGTTGTATCTAGCCCTGAAAACCAACTCTATTAACAATGCCCCATTTTTAAATAGCCTTCAGAGAGAAAATTCCAGTCTAAAACACTTTAGGATTGAATTAGTTTATATACTTTAACTTTGATTATCTCAGAACTATGATTTATGGACTTGATCCACTTAAGCTCTAAACACCTCATTTGCTCATCTAATGTATTTCACTAAATGTTACAGTATATTTACAAGTAAATGTTATGAATTACTGTAAGTGCAAATAGAGTTGATGTTATTAAAACAATTTCAGGCAACAAAATAAAATGATAAAGGAAAATTGATAAATATAATTCACTTCTTTACTTTATATATTTCCAAACATACTACAAAGGAATGCATAGAGAAAAACCATATTACTATAAACAGCTATACTAACTACAATATATACTAGATAATGCAGTTAATATTTGATTGATGGATTCATGTGATGCTTTAGTTATCCCTGAACTGCATTTTAAACCCCAAGAGTGCATTATATCCCATCTAAAAATAATATTAATAGAACTAAAAATTCATTTTTTTTTAACAATTTGCAAAAACTCATTCTATCTGCTTGACGATGAGTGATTTAAATCACAACATTATTGATGTTAAGCAAAAGTGTATGAACCTTACAGAATTCTCTTGAATATTGTAATTTTTCACTAAGAATCCTAAGAGTAAAAATATTACTTAATTTGCTCATGATTTAATGTCATTCCACCTTAAGATGTGGAAACCAAAAGCATTAGAAAATATCATGAAGAGTTTGGAATGGAAAATGATACAAATTTTTGTATGAAATTACTAAAACATTACAGTATGTTGATAATAAATTTCCAGCTAAATACAATGTTAATTGATATGTTCTGGGACTAGAAAACCTCTTTCTCAATTAAAACACTATGCATTCATTAAACCTGATCTATTCTGAGTTAATGAGAATCCTTTTAGCTTGTCCCATTAAGTTTTTGTACATGTGAAAACTGATTTTATTAAAAAGTGTGGACCCACTCCATTTTTATTTTTGTTATTTTTTAATAGAAAAATAAAATATAACATCATTCCTATAATAAAAACCAAAGGAATTAATAAATTTATCCTTTAATGTTCATTTCTACAATAATACACCTTTTTTCCTCACATAAATAATATTTAAAAAAATTATTTCTACTATTAGCATGATTAGAAATTAATTTATTGGTCAGGAACCCAAATTTGGAAATTTTCGAAGATTGAAGTTAGAAATCAGACAATGAATCAAAAGTAATTTGATGAAATTAGATAATTTAAAACTTTAGATTGTAATTGCTTAACTCAGCTGTTTCCAAAATAGGAGCTGCAGCACTCTGCATTGCTGCAAGTAAATGTCATTTTCGTATAATATATATTAAAATATTAAATATACAGTGCATTACATCATTTTTTTTTTCTTATTTTCCTACATGCTCAACTATTTTAACAATAATTATGACAACGTTTTTATATTTTTTAACGTGACCAAGGGTGCTATAATTTTTTTAGTTTAAAAAGTGCACTATGGTGAAAAAAAGTTAGGGAACCACTGGCTAATAAAATCCACATATGGAACAAAAAACCAGCTAAATTTTATTTTATTGTTTAGTCAGCAATATTAATATATATTTCACCTCACAACAAAAATCCAATGTTTTATTTAGATCTAACAGTGATATTGAGGAATAGTGTGGCTTGAGTTTATGTTATAAAATTAAAATTGATGAAAACATTATCACTTTAGCTTCTAATACACAATGTAAGGAAAATGCTAGGTTTTTTTTTTACAAGTGTGGGCTCAATTAATCTTTATTGTAGGAATTTTCTAAAACATTTTAACTTCAAATAACTTAATTGAAAACCTAAAGATTTTGTCACAGTAAGATATTTATTTCTGATAATATCTTATTAAAACAATGCTACCCAATACTCCACTCAGAAGGGAATAAGTGCGAAGCAAGTTAAATTAAGAAATTAATGAAAAAAAAAAATTAGTGATATACATCAAATAACTCTCGAATGTCTATGTAAATCTTGATAATGTAATAAAACTTCAGACCATACCTACTAAATTAAAAAAATTCTTACATACATTCTTAAGAACATAAATTTTATTCTTAAACTTCCATCATTATTTTCAAATAACTCCACATAATTACTAACAGATACATGTTAAAACTCTATAGTTATGCAATTAGAAACAAAATGTTAATTTTCAGTAGTTGAGAAGTTCCTATAAAAAAATAGATAAATAATAAATTAAAAAATTCCAAGTTCCAATAAATACACTTCACTCAAGCCATACAAAGATTGTAGAATGTAAAATGTTCGGTAGACATTGCACAAAAATATTACTCCACTCAACTAGTCTTTTACCTGCATCTGTAGTGCCCTGTGTCCTAAAGGACCTCCTTGCAACTGCAAAATAAATTAATAATTTTAATAGACATATTAAATTAAGTAATGACTGTGTGATTGCCAGCTATATAATTCTTTTTCCCTCAGTGACACCTGTTTCAAAACTTGACACATTTTCAGTTGTTCATTAATATGAATACTAAAGAATAAAAATACCAACCCTTGTAAGGACGTCTATGCTAGCCTCAGAAGTGAAGGAAGCAGAGCCCAAAACATTTTGTTTCAACTGAGATGAAATTAAACCCTGTTTATTTGAAGTCAGTAAAATTTGATTCATGATTTCTTTTAACAAATCATTTTCTAGTGTATTGATTTTGCATGTGGAAAAGTTGGGTGCTTCTTCTGATGAACCATCATCGGAATTCCTTGCCTCATCAACTGCTATTGGAGATCTGAGCATGTCATTAAGACTCATCAACACAGACTTCACAGCTAAACTATGCTGAATTACACTAGTCATATACAAATTTTCGGCTTTCAATTTGTGAAGATATCTTAGTTTTTTCAGTATTTTTTCATCAATTAAATTATTTTCCTTTTGAAGAAAACCAACTTCATTTTTTACTTTTTGCCAGTAAATTCTTTTGTTTGGATAAGTTTCCTTTGCTATTTTTGAACTTTTAAAATGATTTGAATTTCTTTCTTTTGATATCATACTCTAAACTAAATAGAGAGGAGAGCTATTCTTAGAGTTCACACTCAAAGCACTAAATATGTTTTTATAATTCTCTTTAACCTTCCCCAAAATACCAGTTAATATCTTCTCATGGATCCTAGAGAGAATGGTTCTATCTAATATGCAGAAAGTGAATAATTTTTAGATAATACAAAAATTGATAAACTCAACTTACAAAGATAACAAAGTATAACCTCTAGTTAACAATCAAATGAAAAATCGAGTATTCATGAAGGCTAAGCACCGGTGTCCGTGAAGTTTTTAGACCAAAGTGCCACACTGAATCTTACAGCATATTCGTTAGACATAGACCTAGCCAGTTCTTCGTAATGTCGTACTCAGATTATTAATTAAAGTTAAACACTAAAGTCCTTACTGTTTGTCAGGAATTTTTCTAAATCGGTCGTCAAATAAAAACATCTGATTGTTATTTTTAATAATTTTTTGAACTTATTAGATTTTATTATGCAATTAAAATAAGCTCTTACGAGTTGAATAAGGAAGTACTCCCAGGCCGGATTTGGCTTGCAGACCGTTATTTGAAGTCTTCTGCCTTGGTCTAGTACCTTCGATTTATAAATATAAAAATTACAACATTCACTGAAGGAACTGAAAGAAGAAGTTTATAAAATGTTGATAAAGTTTTCAAAACCACTGATCCAAGGCTTGAATTTATTTCTTGAATTTTATGTTGTCTTCTATCCCAAAATTAAGGACACTTGAAAGAGATGGCTTCTATTATGGAGGTTGGATCTTATATTAATGTGTACAGAAATAGAAACAAGACAGGCATAGTGAAAAGTCCATTTCTTCGAAAATATAAAGGATTCTAAAGTATATTTGAGGTAACGAAAACATGAAACTATGATGGTTTTGCAAACGAGGTAATGAAGTTTTATTCTTACACAGTTACTCGTAGCAGATCGTACATATGCACATTTTTATGTTTTTCGAGGGGATGAATACGTGAATGTGCTGATGTCGCTGTCCATTTTCAATTCCTTCAAGGTCCTGAATGAAACCTGATAGAATTAATTCATTAATACGAGTATACAAATTAAACGGTATAAGCACTAACACTTTTTGTTTCTTAATGCGTACGACTATTAGTGATTTTGCAAGGGTTAAAAACGAAAAAATACATATCAACTCTGTAAAAGTTAGCTAGATACTAGGTACAAATTAAAAGACTAATAGTATTAGACTGTACTTTATTATGAATGAGTTCTGTTTTTTGGAGGGCATTTGCCAATAGCTAGTAGATCACTTTTAATCCGCGTTTGAACATGTAAGTATTTGCTAATTTTCTGTTATTGTACATTACTGGTGTAGTGTTTTTATTTTCAATAATTTTATCATTGGTTTTTCAGCAATTACCCTTCTTCGAGAGAAAAACAAATTACAACCTTTACCGTGCATAAAAAAAAATATATATATACCTCTTAACTTATAAACAAATCTTTCTTTTTGTTTTTCTTCCTCTTTATGTGAGAAACCTCTAGCTACACATTCCTGTCTCTTGGCAATTCCTTCAACTGAACTAGGGTTTTCCCTCTTTCCTGACCTAGTCATTATATGTTCTCTGAGTATGTTTTGTAGGCCTACCGCGTGGTCTCATGCCAGTTGGTCTTGCTTCAATTCACTACTCCAGTACTGAATCCTTCTCCATTCTACACTTCATACCATCGAAGTTTATTGAAAAAAAAATCACGAAATTTTACTTTAATTGATGAGACAGAGATGGCGAATGTGTTATATAGAGCCCTGTGTTCATATACAGCGTTGTTACTAGCCTCCTTTTCCTATTCATACTGTTTTTATTGAAAGGGAAAGTTCAGTGTGGACAGAGGTAGAGGCATGCGACAAACGCGTCTGTGGAGACAGATATGTGGATTCCAATAAGGAAAACATCAGTGAAAATCGGTGATGAAGGGATCGTAATCGTGGTTAATGTGTGGGTTTTAATTCCTCTCGCACCTCTATTTGATCAGGAAACATAGCTCAAACAAGGATAATAAAGCGACTATTTTCTCTTCGCTTGCCATGGTCCATTTATGGACTTCTTCCTCCAAATGCTTCTGGAACAGGATCTGTAACTATAAAAGAAGTAGGAGAATGAGATGATTGTCAACCCTGAAATGACTGAATTTCAACTTTTTCTGCTTTCACCCAATCAATTTATTTAAATTTGAGCTATAATAACAAGAAAATCACACGCAGAATATAAGCCACATTGTAGGAGTGAACATGATTGTCGTTTTAGTAATCATATAGATTATCAAATAAATCAGAGTTAAAACCTTGATGTGAAGGTAAGGCGGCATAAAATGGTGAACAAGAGGAGATGTTTTGGTTCTAATCTGTAAAACGTAAGTCTACCCTACCATTGAGTGAAGGTGCTCCAGGCATTGCTAGACATAGACTTGCTCTCAGTCCAGTTACAGAAGGCCAACATTCACTATCTCAATAATACAAACAGGTAAAATATCTCTTGAGACACGTTGGGAGCAACTGAGCATTACCACTTTATGACATTAACTTATTTAAAACATTTATGTAAATATGCCCTGAAAATTTAGGGAGTTATTATTGAACCACTGAAAGGAAGCGGAAGCTTTCCTAAAGACCTTTCTTTAAGTTATTACTTGCTCAAAATGGAAGAGAAGAAAAATCATTTTCGTCATTTAATGATCTTTTATTTCCGAAATGAAAAATAGAACGAAATGTTAATGATCCATTTTTAAAGAGGTTGATAACTGGGGATGATAAGTGGGTCCTGTACAATAACATTGTGAGGAAAAAGCCCTGGGGAATACGAACGATTCCAAAAGCAGGATAACATAAAAAAAGGTTATGCTGGAAGATTACTGATTGACCGTGTGTATTAATAAATGGAATATGGTCTGGGTGGGTCAAATTAAACTCAAATAGTAATATTTTGTACTATGTTTATTTGAGCCGTTTCGCCCCACGTTGCAGAGCTTCGTCAGGACAAAAATATACAAACACTTAACATAAGTAAAAATGAAATATTACAAGGGTATAAAATGAAACGTAAAAAGTAAAGGTTATAAACAATAAATGAAAACGGAAATAGTAACAGATAAAAAGAAGATAATTAAGGAAAGTACAAATTAACTCAATATCGGGCGCGGCTTATCTGACAGGTATAGGAATCGGTTTTTTGGAGTCTCTTCCAAAAAGGTCCCCAGTGTGACTCCTGCTTCCCAGTAGTTTCATAAGTTTGTGGGGTGGTTCCAACCCAGCCAGCCAGTTCAGCTCCTAACGCATTTTGATCTGACCGGATAACCGCGCCCGATTACGTCACAAACCTAATGTCAATATTTTTCAATTTAGATAGTAAATTCAAGCACTTCACTGTTTTTCGATACTTGTGGTGGTGTCATTTTCGTCAGATACGATTACCGTTTATGAATAGGGATCATGTGTCTGTCAGGCTCACTGCGCCTTTCTGGTGTGTCTTTCAGGTTCATTGCCTCTCTTTCCTAGATTTTTTTAATGAATTGTTCAATTGTTATTTCAGTATTTCTTTGATTTTAGGGAGACCACAATATTCCGGCCTTTTTGGTTTCAACGACGGAAAAGTGTTGGCAACCTACATCACATGCAAGAATAAATGTAAACTCCTCCAAACCATTGATAAAAGTACTGGAGAAAAAAAACTGAGGTCATAACGTATTATAATGCTCACAAAACTGGAGGTGATACTGCTAACCAAATGTGCGCCACATACAACGTGCAGCGAAATACACATTGATGACTAATGACTACACCATGTTGAACTTGGAAGGGATCAATAGGAATGAATTCCAAGAAGAGTTTTCCCCAAAGAATTGTCACATGAACTGTGTATCGGACAACTTCAGCGAAGAAGCCAGCTAAAATCCGACCTTCACACCACCTTGAAAATTCGTCTCAAGAGATTTCTCCCGGCTGATGTTCGTCCAAAGTCACCCCCCCCCCCCCACCTCCAAAAGCAGTCCAGATGTTATGATTGCACGGTGGAAACAGGAATACGTCGGCTCACGAACTACTTCTGTATGAAATGTAACCAAGGTATTTGCCCTTCATTTGAAACAACTCTATACAACATGCATTTCAGCCTGTTCTTTCGATCCTTCATTGGCTTTGATGGCCAACGACCCTGACTGATTTCTATCCCCACACATTTCAACTTTATGTCTGATCGCTTTTTGAATTTTGTTTCGAGGATAAAAGGGTCTAATTTGACTCTTTTTGGTTTCTGTACCTAAATAAATAATAAGAAATGTTTTAAATTTATTTTATATTTTTTCCTAATTGTCTACATCCTCAAGATGATCGGTAATTTTTGGTTTAATTAAATAAGGCGATTTAGACACTTCAGGAGTTTTTGCATGGCGTGCTTGTCAGGCTCAATATTGATTAAAAATATGAACAAGAATCTGAAGTTTTTATTGAAATCACCAGTAAAAAACGCAATGAACTTATTTTACAACCCAATACTACAGGACAACCAACCAGAAAACATTACTAAAATACACTTTGCAAATTCAGCCTAAAACTATGGCAGTAGCTCTAACATCAAACATCATCTATCAAAGAAATTCGCCAATGCCACGGATTTATAATAAAAACTATTTGTATTTTGTGTACCCTTGGCTCATAATAAATAGCATTTCGGCTGTTTGAGTTTTTCTGACTACACCCAGACCATCCTTTTTTACACAAGGTCAATCAGTGATTGCTGTAAAACTTTTCAGGATTCAGAAATTTACAAAAAGGAACAAATCTTCTGATATACTGAGCTAACCTGATATATTAGGTCACATCAATATTGCCAAAAAAAAAAAGGTTCTGTATGCTTTCCCAAAAATCAAAAACTTAAGGCAAAAATAAATGTTGTTCAGCCAGCTGGGGTTTCCCTAGATCATTCTATCACAGTAATTCTGATATGTGGGTCTTATTAATGGATGTCTGAAGCAAGCTAATGCATAGACTTCCACTTAAAACTCATGTCAAACCGCAAGTGATTTGTACCAAACATATAAAACAATAATCTTCACTTTTTAAAAAAATAAGCTGTTTTTATATCAAAGTTATATGTTTATCCACAATACTACCCAAGTTATATTTTTATCCACAATACTACCCATCCACGGAATATAATATATACTTTAAAAAAAATGAAAATAGTACTTACATAGATAGTACATATAACAGGAAAGGTCATCGAAAATGCTGTAAAATGACACCTAAACAAGTCTTCAGCTTAGGAAGGATCCTTCAGCCATTCTATAACTTACTGTTCCTTGTTTTTAAGCCCACGAATGAGAACTTTCAATGAAGTATTAAAGTAAATAAATCATTATTACAAAAACAAGTTGACCTACCTCTTTAAATTTTTTTTTTAAGTAAGCTATAATACCAATATGACAACAGGAGGAATGACTCAGTATTAAATAAATATTAGCATAGATGAACAGCTAATAACAAATTTATTAATGGTTTTAAATAATGAACATAATACTACTCTCTCATTCATTAAAAATTTATAGCATAAAATAGAGAAATAAAAAAGTCACATAAATATTTCTTTAACTTGGCAATCGGTTAATTAATGAATACAATGTTTTAATACCTGATGAAAGTACAAAACAACTGTTTAAAAAAAGAATCAGTCAGATCAATCATAAAATTTAAATTACCTTTAAATTTAAGGTAATTTATGCAATACTTACACGTTTAACATAAATCAATCTATATAAGATTTATTATATAAACAAATATACTACATTGAACAAAAAATAAATATACATTTGAAAATGTAATTAAATTTAATATTTTTTAAAGAAAACACAAACAATAAATTAAAAAAAATATATATACGGTGTATTTTCATAATACAATATTTACAAAGAAATTATGAGAAAAGGCATTATGTACAGATGTTAATAAAAACTTTTTCCAAGCCTGCTGAAAACTCCAGTGGATAATCCTATGGAACCTTTCTGAGCACCGAAATCAACATTAATTCTCCCACTTCTTACTGCAGGTTTTTTCTCACAAGGTATTAACTTTTGGTAAACTGATCCAAAAGAAACTTTTTTTACACCTCCAGATAATTTGCTTCCACTATGCTGTAAAAAGGAGAATTTATAAATTTAACTTTTTTGTTACAGAGAAAATAAATTTTGTTTGTGTAAAGTAGTTAACAAATAACACTTTCTTAACATCTGCTAAAACCTTGTGACACATATTCACAAAATTATCACATAGCCATGATTTTCATTATTATAGGTTTCTGAAATAAATATGATTTTTTCTACATCATTTTATTTTTACTTAACTAAAATTAATGTTAAATTTTAATGAATTATATTTAAGGTATATATGATACAACAAAAAATTAAACACATTGCAAATTCTAAGAGAAAAGCAGTATGTTGTATTATTTTAATTGTATAATTTGTTGCTCAAATGTAAATGTATGCTTCAAAGCTGTTACACATTTAAAAAAAACAAAAAACATTATTTTAAATAAAGAGTAAAGTGCTCCAAAATTAAAACTATTGATTGATCAATACATCAATTTCATGTTTCCTTGATACATCAAAATCTATGCTTAATCTTAATCTAAATCAGGAATCTCTAAACTACAGCCTGGCCTGCGAGTATTACCGATCATTTTTATTTTGATTACATTGTAAAATTTAAAATGAAAATAAATAATAATAAATTTTATTAACAATCAATAAAGAAACACAATAATTACATACATGAAAATTATAGTCAATTATATTTGTGGGTTGGTATAATGAGCTGGCTAGTTTTTGGCTCTTGAAGTAGTGGAGGAGCCAGAACGACCCCTGGGATAAAAAGTTTGAGACCACTGTTCTAAACTTTTTGCTAAGTATTAAGGTTTTTAAACAGATCAGTATAAAAAGAATAGGTCCTAATTAGAAAGGTAGTTAGTGCTGTAATTATGTTACCACAGAATCATTTGTATGGCTTTTATTCAATTAATACCTGTTTACGATCGGTACCTATAGAAAATAACGATAAGATAAAGGAATTACTTTAACTTAGAAGAAAAGCTGCCATATTTAATGACAGGGCTGCCATATGTATGCAGTATTCTTCTTATGCTCTTATTTATAACAACTGAATGGTAATAGGGAAATAATACTACCACAAAGGAAATATGTTAAATTAGACAGTTGTAGTAATATACTTAAAATATTAGCCATTGCCCTTAAATACTTGCTAGCAGCCGGTACTTTTTCATTACTTAAAAACAGTATAAAAGCAGCCTGTTAGAAACAAAATAAAAAACTTTTTATATGTTTCAAAATATACCCACCATGAACAGTATATAATAACACATGTATGACAAACACCACAGAAAATGTATTTTAAGACTATACTTCGGTTGCTGGGTAATCCAATTTGTAAATAATTAATGGTAAGGTTTTATGATTTTTAACTCTTAAGTTAAAGGTGAGCCCTATTCTACTACTCCTCTACTAAGGTAAACATCAGCTTCAAGAAATAAAACTAGCTTAAAATTGGGTGTTTGAAGATAAGATAGCAATAAATAAAAAAAACAAAAAAAAATACAGGATAATGGAAAAGTTTTAGAGCATTAAATGAAAGATATATATTTTGATTTAAGATATATAATTTGATTTAACTATATATGGTGTTTCATCAAAGTTGCACCACTTTGTAAACTTATGAAAGTATTTTCTTTTAAGTAACAACAGTTACTTTGTTTCTACACCTAAAAATTATGCCTGTATCTTACGAAGTTATAGGACATCTTTCTTGATAAATATGATGTTATTTTGCACAGCCAGCCTTATAAACATTTTCTAAGCTATAAGCTAAGAAGTATATGAATAATAGTGTTTTTCAATTTTTTCATGCCAACCAAGCATCAATTTTGGGTTTCATCAAGAAAAGCTAATGGCATGACCATGATAAGGTGATCTATGTTTTTACCTATATAAATTGGACATTTATGTTCTAGAGTACTTCTATAGCAATCATGATGATCAGGTAAGTGGTCTATATCCTCCTTCGCTTTTCAACCATCTTGGTTAGCATTTAGCATACCTCCCTGTGTTCTGACCGTTGCAGAGAAAATACCTCTTTATCTTCAACTTGTAACACAGGACCTGTGCTGTATCTCAAAGCACACCATAGACATTCTGCTAACTTGATGCTTTTCGCAGGTAAATTTTATTTCAGCCAAAGTAAGACAAATTGCATTTTCCACTAACGAGCTAACACATAATCCATTTTAAGAGAATGGAATTTTAGATAGGATGAAAAGCTTCCTTAGACTACAAAAGAGTTATGAATTTTAATCAATGAATACATTGTTTAATCTTTTAGCTTCCCTTACTATCTAAAATTCTCAGCTTGTCATCAAAGAAAAAAATTTTCACTATTTTTCTTCACATTTAACACATAAAAAAGGTCAGATGTATTTCAAAAGATGAATATTTTTTCACTACTGGACTAAAGGAATGGGTGAAAATGATCAAAAATCAATTTCAATTCCAAATTCCATAAACTGATTTTGCTTATGCATATGATAATATATTTTCCTAGACATAATAATGTTTTTAAAACGGCCTGACCAAAAGAAAACTGAGAAATGATGAACAAACCATGCATATTATTACACAATGGTTTATTGTTTAATGTATCAATAAATAACAAATAATGAAATGCCTGATATGTTTTTGGATTTTAAGTAACTTGAAACATGGAACCTCAAAATTTGACGGGGTGTTAATTTTTTTTCTTTCATCAACCATGAAGGTTCATTATTGAAAATAATAAAGCAAAAAAACTATGCCCAATAAATTGTAAATATTTCCTTTTTTTCTTTCTTCATTTTCTTGTTGATAATATTTTGAAAAAGTGACACGTAAACACAGGATCTTTTCCTCTATCTTCATAAATGGCCATAGGATTCATTTGACTGACCATCATAATATTCAAGTGAAAAGGCAAATTAAAATACTGAGTTCCAAGAATTATAGTCGCGACCTGTAATTTCTGTACCAAATCTAAAAAAATTGGTCAGGATGTGTTGGAGAAAAACCACGAATGGTATACAGACTGATTTTTTTAAATTAAATTTTTTGGATTCTATGTATCTTAATATAAAAAAATTTAAAATTTGAGAGGAATGATACTTTTTTTTCATTAAACACAAAGGTTCATTATTGAAAATCAGAAACCAAAATAGAACTAGAATATATTCGATCAAATTGCATACATATTTATCACTGACCTACATACAGATGTATTTTCCAGTACCCAGTACTTCACTATCGCTCAACCTGTTTAAATTTTAATCTCAGAAGACAAAACATTGACCATGAAATATTGAAATATTACAACTTTCTATTCTAGATTATATGAATATTTCTGGTTGTTTATCAGATTCCCTTTTTTCTTCAGAATTTAAAAATTCCTTAACTTTTCTTGGCCACGCCACTAAACACCCTTAACCGAGGGGATGGTAGGTGAAACGTTTTATTAAAATTAACAAAAGTGTATCAAAAAATCAATAAATAAATGGTACTAAATCCATTTCTCATACAATTACGGGATCATTACCCTTTATGAATTAAAAAAAAATCATTAGGGATAGTGATAATGAATAATAATCTGTTGTACAAAAACAGCTCATGAGCTAATATTTAATAGGCAAAAAATTAATTTTTTTCTTATGATCCAAAAATTGACAATGAAGACAAGAAAATGGTTAATCATCATAGACATTTCCAGGTGACCGAATGTTGAATTTAGATGTGATACTTACATAAAATAACACAACATGCAATTAGATAACCTTTAATGAAAAATATTACTTTATTTCAGGGTTAACTTAAGATTTATCGACTATATTAATATTTTTTCCATACCGACTCTAATGAAGTTTTTCCTAGCCTAGCTTTAATGTTTCTCCTTTCCATTATATGATTATCTGAAAAAACAAAATTATTATTAGTTAACTGTTATAATTTGATTTAAAAACAAAAAACATATAATGGATAAATGTCTTACTATTCAATCTTGACAATATATCTCTTTCTTCTCTTCCACCATCCATATATGTTGGAGATACAATGATTCCTAGAGAAAACAAATTTAGTTAAATTATTATTTTAATGTGAATTTATAATTATATATTAACTGAAAAAATTCCTGTACTAGATAGTTCAACATAATTTGAAATTTGTCCTTGGCCCTCTGGATTTGTTTTTTTTTCCCTAAAAGAACCTTCCGGCTTTCCTTTCTTCCCTTAGTGTAAATATATCTATCTTGTGTTTTAGCCAGTATTCGAGTGTACAGACTACCAAAGTTTAGATTATTAAGATTGTACTGTAATTTGAAATGGTCAGAGAGAATTTTAATAGGGTTGAACATTACCTTAACAGAACACAATGTTGGCTGATAAGCATAAAGAAACTAAGTCAAAATATAAAAATTGTAACAGTAAGAGTTAGCAGCTCAAGAATAATCCTATAATACCAATGATAGCCGTATGATTGATGTATGGACTGTTGGTAAAGCTAAAAATTAAGGAATCAAATGACTGCCCAAATACATCTGCCCCAGAGGTAACTAAACCGATCCAATGAACAATTTAATCACTTTTGCATCAATATCAAAGGGTATAGACATTGGTCAATCACCCATTAGAGACTTTTGGTGGCCCACCTCCAACCTCTGAGAATTTGTCGAGGTAATAAAAGGAGTAAACCAATCGTTCAGGTGGGATGGTATTGAAGAATCAGGTCAAAAAGAGAACCAATATATCTTCTGAGGAGCTAAAAATATTAATTATAAGATGCAGCAAGATGGTTACCACAAAATGAGGATACAAATACTACAATACTTTGTTAGGGGTAAAAATGTAGGGGAGGGTTATGAGCTCAAGACTCTGTATATTGAAATACTTAAAGTATAGGATGTAGATAAGAGAATGAGTTGATAAATGAGGAATAGACAAAAATGGTAGGCTGAGCAGTAATGACCTGTTAAAATGATCATCTCCGAAGAGAAAGAGAAAATCAGTTAACTAAAACTAAGTTAAGGGGTTGTAGTTGTAAAATAAAAGACCAACAACATGAGGTATTTCTACTAACATTCTAGCTTAGGCTATTACTCCTCCATTTCAGAACTTTATTAGAGGTAAAAATAATACCTGTGCATAATCATAGAAAAATATAATAAAACAAAAACGAGTTCTGTTATATTTATAGGACTATGGTATGATCTGACCATGCTAGGAGCCAGTTTTATACTAAAATTCCACTCCAAAGGAATTTTCAAGTACAGTCTGATAGTTCATCTGGTTATGGTAGATGTGACAAGTTCAATGTTTCATAAACTAGACCTCTACTAATACTGTGCAATATGTGCATTGACTTAATGTTCACCAGAAATCTCAATATATTATTTATGCCATTTGTATTCTATTTTTTATAACATAAATAAACAAAAAATAATTTATTTTTTGTTTATTTATATTCTTTTTGCTGACTCCAACCCTCAACCATCTTCTCCAATTATTAATCTACTGTCAACTATGTACACCTCATCATGTTGATTATAGATAGTCAGAAAATTAGTCAGAGATAAAACATAAAATGTTAAGTTCATTATAGTAAAAGTTGATGTTTTGGCTAAATCTAAGCGTTAGGAGTATATAATATAAAACAAGGACTCAGTATCAATATCATCACCAACTTTACTGCTATTTCACTCATCTCAGGAAGAAAAAAGATACTAGAAATGCTGTTTACTTCCATTATTATGTAAAAAGGAATAATATAAAAAATCAAGATATGGAATAAAACACCTAGACTTATCAGTCAGAACATTTAAACATTGATGAACAATGGTTAAAAATAAAGCATAAATTCTATTGAACTCAAAATTTCATGAACAATATTTGATATTGAACACACAATTTCAAAACAGACCAGTATAATTTAAATTCAATAAATAATGATCTTATATACCTCTTTCTTCTCTGGTACTATCCATGTAAGTTGGTGATACTAAAATTTCTGAAAAAATATTGAGAAAAAATTGGTATCCAATTTTACAAATTAAATTAAAAAAACAATTTAATACATATTGAAAACATACCTCTTTCCTCGGGAATCGCATCCATATATGAAGGTGAAACCAATACTCCTAAAATTTCAAAACAATTAACATAATATATTAAAAATGAAAAAGTTATTTTAATCATGAATCTACACTTTAATTTTTCAATAAATATAATTCAGTTATAATGGTAGAACAACAATGATTCATTCTTCCATAATACAAAAAAAAAAAAAAAACAAATGGTAAAATAAATAAAATATGAAATAAAAAATACTATTTAACTCATCTAGAAAATGATAAATATTATTTAAAGTCAGTAAATTTAATGATGAAATTAGCCAAGATCACTTTGCAAATATAATTATATAGAAATAAAATATGAGCTAAAACTATATGATAATTAAAAAAAAAAAAGTATAAAAAATAAATGTCTCATGTAAAGATGAAACATAACCGACAAATCAATGAAAAAAAAAAAAAAAATGTTCAACATGGAATTTTAAATCCAATTTATTAACACCTATTGCAGTAATATTATTCTTTTTGAAAATAATGTGCTGGAAAAATAGAAATTTAGATAAGTTACTCACGTTGACGCTTGTGATCCAATCTTGATCTAATTATGCTTTTGGTCCCAGCAGGTTTATTCATTACTTTGCTCGCCACTAAACGCTTAACTGGTCCAGGGTTGACAGATATTGTAACCTCTTTTGATGCTTGAGGTAATGATTTGTCCCCTAAACGAGCAAAGACACTTTCACTTGTTCCCTAAAAAAAAAAATGAGATTTTATTCACATACCGATAATTTTTATCCTAGCTCTATATAGCACTCATACTGCTCTCAAAAAACAGGGCAGCCAAAATGCATGTTAAATGAAGTAAATACTTCTATACACAAGTACATTGTGAATTCTTATGCAGTAATTTATCATTTAAAATTAAACAAATCATTCTAAATACATCTTGTGACAACTATCAGTCTTGTAGGATACCTATCAATTTTTTTCAAGAATGAAGAATCAATTTTTGTTTCCTTTAAATAGAATAAAGGTTTTTTTCTGGAGTTATTGAGATATTACTGCTTAAGCTAAGACATTACTTAAAATCCATATGTAAAACAGCAGAAAATTGTTTTTCTTGTTTCTTGAATCACTAAACTGAGACCTTAAAAAAATGGCAGATGGTAATTAATACATCTAAGGATCATCCTGGCATGACCTGTGAAATCTGAAGAAATCAGGAAAATTGCTCCAGAGGAACACTGTAAACGGGCATATTTTCTTTTTTTAAATTTTGAATTCTATATATCTTGAAACATGAAACCTCTAATTTGAAGAGGGAAGGGAGATATAATTTTTATTTTATTTTTAATTACAAATATTCATCATTGAAAATAATAAATCAAGATTATTGTTTTCTGATATTATACTTACATTTATAGTTGCCAGGAGGAAATAAGGAGAGTTTGAGAAATTTAAGTGTCATTACTTTAATATTTAAAAGCATCATAGTTTATTACTCAGGTACTAAGCTCAGTAAACTAAATTCATTAAAATACAAGAGCTGAATCAGATTAGATCATTGAAAGATTGAAGCATTCTATAACAGAACAAATAATGACAAAAAATTGTTCAGTGTACTGTCTATGTATGCTCAACTTGTGAAACAGGATGATAATAATAAGGTTGAAGACTTGAGGCTTTGGAGGGCGTATATAAGGTGCTCACAGCTGGAAAGTACTTTACCAAAATAGATTGTCCATAGGACCAAGACATGTCATGTTCAGAAATATTCACTAACTAGTCCAAAATTCAGTACACGGAGATAACATATATCAGATGTATTACATTTATAAATGGATGTGGGTAATGACTGAAAAATTAGTTATTAGAAACCTCCTCTGAAGCAACAGTTCAAAATTTTGAACAATGAAAAGGTTAAAACAGATAAAAGTATTTTGAGGTTGTTATTTTTAAGTGAGGCTTAATTATCTTAATCAAGGGTAATACATTAAGAGAGATACCTATTTAAATTAAAATAAAATAACTATTGTTTAAAAGAGAATATTTAATTAAGAAGCTTATATACAAATAATAATAATTGTTCTTACATTTGCAGTTGATGATTCAGGATTTAATACTTCGACTCCTAACCTTCTGAATACTCCTTTCTTATAATCATCAGGAACTACATCATCTACAATTAAAGAAATACACATTTTATATTTTTCTCAAAACTATTATTTAAATTAAACTATAAATAAAATTCATTTTGATTCATATTAATGACTGGTATATATTTCTAATGAAATATTTAGTATTCTATTTATTAAATAATTACTTCCTAACAAAATAAGATGGTAATGGGATAAAACTATACTTTTAATAACTCGTTAATTTTTTCAGTGAAACTTCTTTGTCAACGTTCTACAGTCAATAATATATATATTTATAAATACAGAAGTAAACTGAATTTGTGACACCTAAAGATATGAAACGGAAGTTGTGAGAGGGGGCAATGTTGTATGTGTTTTATTTTGTAATATGGTAACAGAAGAGCAGGGGGGGTCGGAGAAGGTAACTGAATTGGTCTGGATGCTGCTGCTATTGAGTGATTAGGTGAGTCCAATTGAGTGAGCTCATCTGACAAACCTGCCCTCCATTTACCATATAAAAAATTTTCTTGCTAGAATTGACTTAGGGAATGGCTGTTCTATTCTAATTAATGTTATTATTTTGGAACTAATATTTTCTGCCTTAAGCTTGATCATTACTAAGCTTAATTATTATTATCAATATTAACCTTATGCTATAACAGGGAATGCTTGTTCATTATTAATAAAGTTTTAATACATTATTTCATTTCCAAAAGTTTCATTTCTGTTGGCCAGCTCCAACACTGCCACATTTTAAAAAACTAAATATTTATTCCTTTTATTAAGCTTTCCTTCCTCACTAACGAAGGTAATGAAGCTTTGTATTTATGTAGCAAGTGAAAAAAATTGATACGCATAATTGAAAATTTCCCCTTGCACCTTGCATTATAGATATCAAGGAAAAATTTAGGTTCCATATATATCTTCAACCAAATACTAGTTCCGACAGAAGAGCTTCTACTGTTAACCTGATTTTGATAACATTTTGAGGGATTGTGAAGTTGGTACCTAGATGGCCTAATAGTACAAGAGCCTGATCCATTAAACCAAGCCCCTAAAACCAACATCTACAAATAATTATAAAAATCAATTTCTACCATACTTAACACAGAAACTCATTTCAGGCAATTCTAAAACTCTTTATAATTAGCTAATTAATTACTTAGCAAAATAGTTTTTTTTTGCCAATAATTTCTAAACGGTGCATCCCGACGAAAAAGTTATGGCTTAACAAACTAAAGAGCATTAAATTTTATTTTGAATGAGTACATTAGTAAGGCATAATCACCAACTAACTTTTCCAACTCTTTTTCTCTGCCTCAAATTATTCTCTACAAAAGTGTGCTCTACAGAGCACCTATGCTGGCCAAAATAGCACTTTCAACGGCCAAGAGACTCCAACAGTTTTAGAGCGGTATACTGAGACATATTTCAATTCAAAGACGGACCAAATACATACGACATTCGAATTACCGACAGTGACAGAATTTATATCGAGGAAACATCAAATTTTTTTACAGCCTTCACCTGAGTACAAGTATATAAATTATTTTAATAAATATACCTGGTGAGCCCCATCACCAACAGACAGACACAAAATACAGACTACCCCTTCCCAAATAATAAAATTTCCTCAGCCCTCTCTTAAAATGGATTACCAGAATGCAGAAAAAGAGGCTATCTTCAACCCATTTTCATCATGACTTCATCCCCACACACCCATGGGGCTTAGAAGAAAAAAACAACAAATTTTAATGAGTACCAGAACTCAATAATTAGATTAAATAGTATGTTATAAACTGTAAAGCGAAAAAACATTTTTTCTTCTTCAAATTTTGCCAAAAATGAAGACTAGAACTAAAATGAGTCAACCCAATAGAAATGGGGAGAAAACTATAATGACTGGCCTATGTACTTGGCAGGCATTTTATTTTATTTTTTGTCATTGCAGAGATTAAAATTAATGAATTGGCATGGTGAGTAAACTAAATAAAATTCAATACCAAATAACATGAAAACTAAATCTGATGTTGGTATATAAGGATGGAGGGGAGGTGAATAATATCTACAAGATGGTAGATGTTTCTTGGTAAAAATATATGAGTCATATCAAGTTGATAAGAAAAGCAACCAAATCACATTTTGACAACACAATAATATAAAATTCAGTAAGTTAAAATCTTACTATTTATATTTCGGGTAGGAGCATCAGCCAATTTAACATTTGATTTAGCTGCAGCAAACACATCATCAGAAGAATCACACAACTTTTTCCTGACTTTGTTTTTAGATTCATCACCGGATTTCATTTGAACAACAGCACTTTTACGTTTCAGACTAACCTGCTGCGATTCATTATCAGTTTTACTGACAGCTTTACCTAAAAAAACAAAACAAAAAAAACACTAAATTAATATCATAAAGAGTTTCAAGAAAATGATCAATAGTTTTAAACAATTATTGCTTGGGATTATGCTTTTGCCATTGGTCTCTCCAGCTTCTGCTCTTCCTAAATTTGTAACTGTTTAATAAGTATATGCTACCACCAAAATTGTTTATTCCTAACATAACAACTCAGATCTTTGTTTGTAAAGAGTTTTTTTAATAAAACACTCAACATTATTGATGCTGCAAGTTACCTTTAATTGTTCTACAATAACATTAGAAAGGCTCTGGTGGCATGGATATCCTACTGAAATTTTTTGCTAATATTAGGAGCTTGTTTATGTAGAAGTTTCATGCCTCGAATGGACAAGTACCATTACAACACAACATTCTTTACAAAATCCTTAACAATACTTATTAAGTCATTAATAAAATTATCGTTAATGATCCGTATATAACAGATTAAAGCACAAAATAGATACCTAATCTTTCATAGTAAACAATATTCATCATAGTTTTAAACTTGCCTTCACAATAACCACCCTAGGAATGTTAAAAGAAGATGACATTAGGCCTTCTAATGAAGGACTGTCATAACAGTGCTGGCTACATATTGGTAGTTCCTCTACAACTGAATTTAATCATGCAGCAAATTCACTTATAGTAAATATTTCTGTTTCAGCAGTAGATCTATGTAAATAAATTATTAAAATTATAGATTAAACAGTATTAAGACATATATAAAATCATAACTTACTATCTTTAGAGGCAGAAACAGGTTTGGTTTTTGAAACAGATGAAGTCGTTTGTTTTTGAGATGATGACAATTCAGTTTTTTTTAATTCCTGTAAAAAATAAAAAAATCTCTAATAATTATTCAAATTTTACAATATATAGGAACATTTAAATTAGGATCAAACAAAGAATACAAGGCTTTACAAGAATTTAGAGTTTTTCGTATTATGAAAATTTATACCAGAGATATCTACAAGATTTTGCATTCGAATCATTGATCTAAAAAAGTAATAAGGGAACTGATTTACATGGGGTACAGAATAAAATACTAATAAAAACCTTTTTTTACAATTTAGATTATTTTTGTTGAAAATGCCCTAAGCTTTCCTGATCAAACAGAATTTTATGCTGAAATGTTATACTTTTAGAGTTATGCAGAAATATAAATAACACTTTTCTATAAGTTTTTCCACGGGTATATGTTAGACATAAAATATTAATTAGCTCTAAGGAGATGACTTAAGGCCAGTTTCACCCAAAATAGCTAGAGCTGTTTGGACACTACGGCTCTTCTATAGAAACTATTAAACTATAGCAAATTTCTAGATGCACAAACGTGCAGATGGATCAATTGGACTGGCTGGTACAAGTTGGCTATTTGTGTTTGGAAAAGCACTAGTGATGTTTCTTCATGTTTGTACTCAGTTTTTACTGTTTTAGAACTGCCAACAGATAAATATTTGTGCTCTCAAAAGCTACATATATTCTTATAATTAAAATTTTGTTCAATTTTTTTCTGGACATTTACAACATTTTTTCCGTCATTCCAAATTCCAGATATATTCCTGAAATTCACAATAAGTAGACACCCTATCATAGTAAATAATAATCAAAAGATCAAAAAAAAGACAAACAGTTACGTAAAATTTTCAAGTAATACCACCACTATTGCAGAAAGTTTGAAGCCTGAGATATAATAGGAGCAAGTGATGAACACAGAACCAAAAAATTACTGAAGTTAGTAATTATATCTTTATGGTACATCGTTCTCATAAAAAAGTAAGAGTATTTTGATAGATCTGATGATACCAAAGTTGTGGTAACAAAGGATTTACACCTTTATTGATAGTATATGTATCTTAACTTCAATGGTTCACACAGGATAGAAGTAATTAAGCATTCATCTAATTTTTAATCAAATTGTAAATAATAAAAACCTCATATAAAACAGGAGTGAATTATATTAGAAAAGTGGGTACGAGTTCACAAGTCTCACAGACATTGCAGCATACACATCCTACATATAAGAATACAGTTTAAAATTGTTGAGTTATATCCTGACATCATAAACAGACTTAAATTTAAGCACAACCTCAATTAAAACAAATCTGTTAGGGGTTTTCTACATCTATAGTGTTAAGAGAATTGACAGATGTGATCCAGTTAAGGCAGTAATTATAACCATTTTAAGTTAGTTTACACCAAGTTTAAGTTAGTCCACACCCACCTGTCATGTAGGAGAACACAATTGTGAACTATTACTGAGAACTGTTCACTACAAACTAAGTGGTATACAGTATAGAAAATAATAGTAACAAGTAATACTCACATCAGCATATACTGCTTTTGCATGTCTCAAAATAGCAATTATATGTCCCATTAATGTGATTCCCATGTCTTTCAGATATTCCTTTTTAATTTCAGGTAACATATCTAATTGAATTTGGTTTTTTGAGAATGTTACTGCATAATTTTCAGCTTCCTCTCTTGGTATTCCTGCAGCTGAAAAAAACTTCAGCCAGGATGCTAGAAAAAACAAGGAAAATGTTTCAAAACACTACTATAGATACATTTTTAATTTTATGTATTTAATAAAAAGAAAAATAAGATATTGCTTAAACTATTAATCAATCTGTAATATTATTAAACACTCTATAATGCGTATTAAAATAAGTAAAATATACATCAAATTAAAGTTATTTATTGAGAAGTGACTAAAAATGTACTTAATTAATCTACCAATTTCTCAATTTTGTAAAAATGTATAACAAAAACTGATATAGAAAAAGTTTAGACTGTACCTGCACTGCTTTCTGGTTTCATGTTTTATGACATTACCTAAACAAAAAACCGACTCACAACACTATGACTGAAAGACGACCAAGTAGTGCTTTCACAAAAACAGTTGTACTGAATTTTTATGATCCACTGCTACCATGAGAACAAAGCTCTTTTTTATGAAGATTTATAAACAAATTAAACTAGCAAGCAATATTTATTTTAAGTTCAATTAAAACTTTAAATGCATTGTATAACAAAATATATAGTTAATGTTTATTTATATTTTAAGATTTAGGTTGTTATAGAGGGAGGGGGTATAGAGATTGTGTTTCAGGTTGCCGTGTTCAGTGGTTGACGGGCCCTGGTTGGGGTTCTCTAACGTGTATGTAGGTAGTATCGCGTCTGCCTTTGCTTGAGCCAGTATTCACGTTCATTTTCAAGTCCAGTAATTCAGTTCAATAATCATGATGAACAATGGTATTGACCAATATGGAGATGGCTACATGGAGCCTGAAGAAGAATGGGAGCGAGAAGGCCTTCTCGACCCGGCTTGGGAAAAACAGCAAAAAAAGGTAAGATGATAATTAGATTTTTACCTCTATGAATGGATTCATTGATTCAAGACTATACCGATTTTATTTTCGATGCTAAATGTGTTGTATGTTAGTGTTTATAGTGATTTAGGCCAGAACTAGATGTTGACAACTGTTTCTCAAATAATGTATACAAGCCTTATTCATTGTTAAGTTACATGCAATTTTCATTATTAGTGAATAGGTATCCATAAATTCAGTGCAACTAATCTACTCTCTTGTTATCTTCCCGATTATATGTATTATTCATCTAATTCCAGTCTAGAAACTTAAGTGCTTACTTATATTAGGCTTCATTGTTCTATTATATTCCCATTACTTAATAGTGATTGATTCCTTGTTCTTATTTGTACCAAGACCTTTGTTCATAACTTCTCGAAGTATTTTATCATCAAACCTATAGGTTATAAAAATTGATGTAGTAGTGTCATACGTTCTATTTATTATAATGTGATTATCGTTTATTGAAAATTTAATTTGTTTTGTCAATACTATTATATATATCTATAAATAATATGAAATAATTGACATTGTTATGTTTATTTCGATTTGAAAGTTATTTACTTAAGAAATGAATGATATTATTTTATACAATACCAACTTGTGGAAATTGGTCTACAAGTATTATTTATTTGTTAGTTGTAATTTGATAAGGTGTAATGCATGAATATCCTAATTTAAGAGGTTTCAGTTTATCCGATGTTTTTGTTACCTACCTCTGGGTATACTTTAGATATAATATTAAATTTATTTGTACTTTGTTTAATGTTATTGCAATTAATAAATGGATTCTATTTTATTTTTAATTTCTTAATTCACTTAGTTGTTACTAAGTTCTTGCTTGATAATTCTGAGATTACTCGAAAATGACTCACTAAAATAATTTTTCAATTTAGTTACGAAGTTTTTCCTTTATACTTATTATTTTGTTTAGCTTAATTATAAATTGAACATAACTAGTATTCAATATTATTCTGTATATCGTTAAACTGATGAAAATATTTTTCGAATTTGTGAAAACGTTCAGATTTTTGGCTCTTAAATTAAGTGCTGATATTATCTCTCAGATTCTGTTACCAAATTGAATAATTATGTCTCGGGAAACTAATTTTTTTTTTTATTTGCTACAACTTTTCTTTATTTAATCAGTTTTGATCGTTTAATAATGAACTACAGGTATTTTTGGAGTGTTCTTTTGGCCGAGGTCCAGTTTTAAAAAAATATATTATTTATATTTAATATAAAATAGTTCTAGATTAATTATATATTAAGTGCTGTTTTTGTGTTTCACAACAAAATGAAGTTACGTTTTATTTAAGACGAAATTCAATTAAAGTATTGTTGTTTTAATTTTACGATTTACTTTTTTCGCCTTCTATATTATTTAATAATATTTTGGATTCAATTGTTAAATGACTGACATATCGAGGAATTTATGTTAAATAATTGGAACAAGACGAAATCAATATAATTTACATTTTTATAATATTATCAAATTTTCTTGTTATTTATTAAAGGAATATCCTTAATTAATTTTCTACAAAGTTTTGTCAATTTAATTTTCGTTTTGTACCATAAATGTTCCTGTGACGTTCTGCTGTCAGAACCATTATTGGATATGTTTCTTTCAGTTGTGTGAAGTAACAACTAATAGAAAATTCTAGTGAGGCTCTAATTATTGGTATCACGTTTAATGTTAAAATGTATATGTTAGAGTATGAAAATGAAATTTGAATTGTAAAAGTGATGTTCATAGGTTAACATAAAGAAAATTAAATTGATCGGACACAAAAAGAAAAACAAGTGCATTGTAATTATCATATAATATATTTTTGCAATTCTTTGTTTTGCGAATTCGTCTTTCCCATTGCTTTCCTCCTCATCTGCGAGCTTTAATTAGTGGTATTCAGTATAAATAAGTTCATTCATTGTATTTCTTAACTTAATTGTACTTCATTACTTCATTCGAATTAAGGTCGTGCATTACCGAGTATTGAGTTAACACTTCGTTTTTGGCCACAATTTGGCCGTTTAGTTTTGGACAATAATCATAAATCATTCATTTATTGAGAATTTTTATTTATGAATAAGAATATACTGTCAGAGTCGAAAGTATTCGTACATTTGCTTTAAATCAAATGATTTAAAAAATATTGCTCTTATTTTAAACCTATAATTTAAACAAATAAAACAATTTAATAATATATCAACAGATTAATAAAACGAATATATTTTTGGTAATATAAACCATATATAATGGAATTATAAATAAATTATTCAAAATAATCAAGCGACAGCATATGCTCTAAGTAGTCATACCCGTTATTTTAGTGATATAAATTTGATGGAAAACTTTCATTAATGGTTACTAGAGGAAGGCACGTTCGTGGAAACGCTAATTTAAATAAAACATTTTTTGTTGATAAGTCGAAAAATACCAGACAAATGTTGGAGGTCCTTGCCTTTGGAGCCGAGAAAAATAATTATTTAATCATTATTTATCTTTAAATGGGTTCAAAAGGTATTATTTAATAATCGATTAGTTTAGTTAAATTTAAAAAAATTGCTAATAGTATTAAATGAGTTTTTAAATGTTTACAAAATTACAAAAACTAATAAGCGCTTCTTGTGAAGTAGGTCAATATATATATATATGAGAAAGTAAGTTAGATTCGTTTTTAGCCTTTACATATAAATAAAAAATTTTTGGACTTTAGAAGACTTTTTTTTAATTTGTTTTGTCTAAATTTCATCTGGTTTATACAACTGGCAATATATTTATTAATCTTATCATACATAAGAAAACAAATCGAATGATATATAATTACTCCATTTTGCTTTGATAGAGTAGATTATTGAAAAAATGTACACCAACTGACTTGGTAAAGTGGAGTAAAATGTTTGTATTGGAAAACAAAGTTATTATGCGTTTTTTTAATGTCGATTACCGAAAAAAGCAATTTGATGCGAAAAACAAAAAATAAAACCTCTTTTTGGTTTTTATTATTACTTTTTTTATACATGTAATAAATCAGCAAGTTTTTTTTCTTATTGTATACACACAACTAATATTGATTTATAACAACCTTTGGATCCATACAGAGGAGAGGGAGAATACTTGATATAAAATATTACTTAATTTTTTTTTTTTTTTTTTTCTCAGCTCCTAATGCACATTAGCAAGAACCCTCGAACACTTGTCTGATGTTTGTCGACCTAGTATAATCAAAGAAATCGGAGGAAAGCGTTCTCACGTCCGTATTCTCTTGTTGTGGGGTCACCTTAGGATTATAATAAATAATGAAGAAGCTGTGGCATTGAATCAACAAATGTTTTCGATGACGAAGGAATTGTGTTCCACTCCTCCATAATAAAACGTTTTGGACTATCGAAATTAGAAACACAGTGTTTTATTGACTTGGTCATTAAAGCATTTTAACAATTGCTTTATCAATGTCCAGAGACTGTGAGGTGTTACCATTCATTTCACAACGTTGTAGAGGATCCACAACTTGGTTCTGCATGCCGCATGTTCGGGGTCACTCTGCTGAAAAATGAAATTTTCTCTTTTTCCAAATTTATCGGCTCTTTTATTGGGATATTTATTTTTAAAATGCCACATATTTTATGTGATGCATTACATTATCCATAAATTCAAGTGTTCCCGCTAGAGCTGCAATCATGCAACCCTAGACCATGAATTAGTAACTATGCTTAACAGTGGGAACTTCATTTCTCATTTCTATATCACACTAATTAGTAACATAAGTCTGAAAAGTGCGGAGAAAAAGAAATATTGCTGTGGAAACAAATACAGTCCTCACTGTTTTATATATATATA
>NW_027106861.1:621804-629727 GCF_000696795.3 Halyomorpha halys | reverse complement strand
TAGGGTGCACCGGTACTACGGTGCGGTTTTTGATTCTATAACAAATTAGCACTAAATAAATGAAGAATACAGTTCTTATACACTGTTATATATTTATATATGTATATAGTCATTATCATCATTTCATATTCATTAATTCGTAACACATTTTCTTAAACGTAAACCTGTCTGAAATTAATGTTCAAATTAATAATAAAACTGTTAGAAATAAGTAAAATACTTAATATAATCCTTTTTTAAAACATCTATCACATAATATAACCAGTTAAATTTGATCAGCCTTCGATTCCTAAAGTAAAAATTTATTTATATTTACATGATTATAATTTATTTGTATTATCATTTGCTAATATAAGTAAATAATAGGAAACCGTATAAGTAGTGTACATAATTTTTTTTCCATATTAATTATAAAAAATATTAACTGCTCCTAATGGGAATGGAACGCATAACGCTCCGAACCGGGCGCTCTGACGCTGACAAATCTCTTAAGTCGGGATAATGCGATTTAACATTAATAATCATAGGTACTTCCTTCTACAAAAATCTATCCCCTTACGATTTTTGTTTTAATCAGTAAATATAGTTTATTTAGAAATTTCAAAACTCAATTAGCAAAAAATTGATAACGCACTAGATCTATGTTAATCCTTTCAGTCAGTAATAATGAAATAAAGTTTTGTATTTGATTACAAGAACTGGTAACTTCAATGGTATACAGGACTGAAATAGAGCTTACGGCAGTATAGTTTGATTTGTCCATTGAAGTCTGCCCTTATTTTTTGTGGTGTACCCAAGGAGGAAAATTCGACCTTCTCACTCTGGTTACAAAATATTGCTTAACTGTAGGATAAGCAGACTTTACTACCCTAGTTTGAGAAGATATAGATCTAAACCAAATAAAACAACTTTATTGAATAGATTTGTCATTGTTTTACCTCTGATTTTTTATAACGTTTATTGGACAAATGATTTAATTAGTATTAGGTTGCTACCGAGGGAATTATCTGGATACTTGTGAAGAATCCTGACGATAATCAGTACTCCTGGTGGCCGTCATGAGAACCACTGCTTATCACTTGTTAATCAACTTCCTTAGTTGATTTCTTGTTTATTTCCTTTTTAAATTTATTTCTGGACTTCTTTTTATTTACATAAGTGTTAATTCTCTTAGATTTTTGGTAGGGACGTTGGTAGTTTGAGAATAGGCTTCTACCGAAGAAACTGTGATTTATTTTTAAAAATTGGGATTTATTTAATTTAGTTCCGAATCGATCTGTTGGGGACTTGTTTATCTCTTGGGTGACCGGGTCGACCACTATGATCTGTACAGTGTACTTGTTTATGTAAAATTATTGCTGCAGTAATTAGATCACAATTGTCGTCTTTAGTCTTGGCTGTATGCATTTTCAACTAATTATGGGTATATTCGGTTATTACGAATATGTCATTATCTTCACCTCCAAACGTTTAAACATCAATGAAGAAGGAATCTTTATTATGTGAGGATAGACATCTAATTCTAATCTCTTCGTTTTTTATATTTCCGAAAAGTTTTTTCTTTTTAGGTGAATAGGATTGAAGGCGTTCTATTTGCAGCCCTCCCAGAAATATACGAGGTCCGTGGAAGAGTGTCTTGCTTCACCAATCTATTAATACCTACTGAATAGTCCACCACCCCCAAGTCCCATTCCACAACTAATCTGGTTAAAATGGTGTGCTGATAGTTTGCTACAATTATAAACTAATCTTACTATTACCAGACTGAAGGGCAGCTGTTGACTCCGTTATTGGTTTTATAATCTGTATTTTTTATTTCATGTCTCAAGAGATTGATTGATAATAATATCGAATCTAGTATTGATTTGAATAATTGTAGTATTTATTTTATTGTAATATAACTTCATTATATACTTTATCACATTTTCAACCGTATAAAATTATTTGTTTTATTATACTATATAATATCTTACATCAAGGGAAGAACAAGGTCTTCAGGAAACTTTGATTTTCAATAAAGTATTGGGTAAAATATTCAAATGGATTTACCGGAGAATATATGCGGATGCATAGTTGTGGAAACTGCACTCGGTAAATTCAGTTGAGGAGAAATCGCATAAATAAAATATAAAGTTGATGGGTTCAGTAACGAAAGCATTCCTTGTCTCCTGGTAAACGTAAATTTTGTGTTCTTGAAGATTTGGGTTTGAATGGTGGTCATTGGACTTATGAGTGCAAACATCAATTGGGTGGTATCGGCATTGAATCTTCAGGTTCACTTAGCGTCTTTTAAAATTTATTTATTATAATATATAATAACACCATATGTATTATTCTACTAAACGATATAAATTACTTTGAGAATTTTATAGTTTGTTTTTTAGTCAACGAATTATTGAGTCTCTTTTGGTGGCGCTGTCGATTTTTTAATTTTCTCGACCGTAAATTTAATTTACCACTGCTAATCATCCTGACTTAAGAATTTTAAATTAAAAGAAGTACATTTTATGTCGGATACAGATAGAGCATAAAATTATGAGACTAATTTATATTTGGACATTTTTGTTATCGCATGCTCCGTTTGTTGGCGTCCAAAAAACGCTAAAAACTGTAAATATCACCATTGTAAATATTTTACTGAACCATCCTTATCACCTGAAGGCAGCACTGCGAAAAAAAAAAATATGGTGTTCTAAGCTTTGTAGGATGTCACAATACCTTCAACATGCGACCACACTCAACACTATTAATACAATTCTAATTGAAATTATAGAGTATGAAACATAAACCGGTACCGATTTTTGTTCAGTTGGCAAGAATTAAGAACTCAGTTTAGGATTATGTTACAATAAAATCTTATGATCCTTTTTACCAATTCAGTTTCGAATGTATTATCTATCTCCAAAAACCAACTACACAGTTCGATACCCAAGTATCAAAGACTGTAACGCGCGTGTCAGTGCGGACTGCAATGGTAAGCGGCGCTACAAATTTGATTTGATTTTACGAACTGTTATAGCTTTCACGCATTGTAACATTTGGTACGTTTAAGCTAGGATATTAATTTAAGTTTTTGACCGCAACTTTCGTCTAGCTCTATTGATCTATTTACTTACTTTGTGACGCTACAACCCGTCGTGAGTCTTGGCCTTTTCTATAGCTCTGTCCTGTGCCACTGCTCTCCTATTTCGGGTCCCTAGAAGGCTCCTAGCTTCGGCCGACATCCCATCTATCCATCACAGGTTCGGTCGTTCAGCTCTTCTATGTGGGATGCAGCACCTCGTCCAAGGTCTTGGTTGTCTCTGTTTCCCCATTCTTGGCAAATGAACAAACCAGAAAACTCTGAGCTTTCAACTCAGAGTTGCCAAACAGATCATAGAGTTCTTAATCTTCCTTATTCTCCAGGACTCTGCATCCTTAATTGGACCATTGTCCTTTGTAATAGCTTTCGCTCCATAACTATGAGATCTTCGTCATTCTTCGACAGTGCCGAATTAGAGTTTTGTGCCATCGAAAATTGATCTGCCTCGTGTTTTTAGAGTCTATCTATGATCTAAGTAAGTTATGTAAAAAGATCAAATGTTGAAGTTCTCTTAGTTCGTATCATCCAACACAAACCCCAGACTACATGACTACTTGCTTAGTCTTTCCTGTCATCACTAAGCGGTCCAGTGGCAATGCATACAGCTCTTCATCTCCCTTTAATCTATTGATATCGTTTAAAAAACTGAAATTAGTTGCAGTAATGAACTACCAAGATGTGAACAAAGAATAAACATTATACAACAAATATATTTGAATAAGTTGGCAGAAATCAATGATTAAATAATTTCTTTTCAGTGGACCTAGACCTTTCAGAAGATTTTTTCCTCAATGTTCATTTTTTCATGTTCAACTTGAAAATACATATCCTTATAGTTTATTCGAAAATAGTTCTATTATAGTTTCCTTAGGCAAATTCTTAATATTTACTTAATCACTTTTAGACTAGACATTTTAGTGCTCAGAGAGTCCTAAAACTTGTATATTAAGTCTCTTAAATGTTTGACCTATTACCATACTTTCTGTTGTATTTAAGAAAGCAAAAAAAATAAAGTAATAAAAAGAGGAATTCTATTATTACAGGCATTGAACAAAGTTTAGTTTCAATCAATATTGTTTTGATGTCTGTTAGTTATTTCTATACCTTTTCTGCTGCCTTTTAGATATGGAGTATTGCCGCTGTATAACGATACATCGCGATAATATATGGTAACTAGAAAAAAATTCATTTAAATTTATATAATATATTTATTTGTCTATAGGCCCCTATTGCCTTAGTTGAAATACATGTGGCCGTTTTATAGACCGTTGTAGGAGTAGGATAAAAAGTAGCTAAGTCTTGTAAATATAAAATCAAAAGACGACTCTAGCAATGTTTCTCAAATAATTAAAACGTTATTAAAGATAGTTCGACCTCGTAAATCTTATTTCTAAATTTATATTACATCAAGGCCTTATTTTATTATGAAAGCTAATAGTATTAGTTCATTAATACAAGTATACAAAACTAAAAGTTACTAGCACTAAACTTAGTTTTCTATTTTGGGGACGACGATGAATGTTTAGCTTAGAAGTGTTTCAAACCACAAATCAGCAGTGTACAGGTTGGTTATATTGCTTCAAGTAAAACTGCAATGCCACTAGTATTATTTTGTAATTTATTTTGAAACAGAGTCCAAATAATGAGTTACTTTGATATCTTAGAATGCTTATCTGTATGCATTATATTTAAAATCTGATTGATTTATCCTGAACTTGTTATGCTCACATCAGCTTCAAAAGGTTTTACAGATATAACATTTTTGTGATATTTTGACCTTTGACCTATAGATTTTTTCGTAATTGTAAAATAAAGTTTATTTTTCGGAAGTATATGAAAAATTCCTCAGAAAAATATCTTTGATTTTCAGACATGTATTGCATATTTCATAAAATTTTAAAATTATAATGCTGTTTTATGAAATTTATGTTTTCTTCAGTCCTCTCATTTATCTGAAAGATATATAAATTTTTTGTTAATGAATGATAAAATAAAATAAATACTATTAATATATCACCTTACTTTTTTTTTTTTATTTTGTGCCGAGAAAGTAATATATTGAAATACTGCTTTTGGTGGTCTAACCACTAACTTGTGAAAGCCGAATGATATTCCCAATTTTTACAGTGATTGGTTGGCTGTCGTAAGGTTTAAGCTCAGGAGATTTTTACAAAAATGATAGTCAAATTAGAAGTCATTCGACATATCTCTTTAGGAGGGTTTTTCTATTGCTGTTATAATTGACTCGCATATTATGTAAGTATTGCTATGCAGTGGTCATATACTAGTGATTATCTGCATTATTGATATGCATTTCTTGTCCTAACCATGTTCGTACCTCAACTATTATATTTCTCTTAAACCTTATGCATTTGCATATTAGGCCAAATAGTTCAGTGCCGAAGGAGGATATTTAACTCTTATAATCCCTAACTATGGAATTATTATCGGAATAAATTGATTTTAATATAGTGCTTTAGCTTGTAAAATAAGCGCTCTAGAATTTTTGGGAGAATATAAATTAAGCGTTATATAAATAAAAATAAAATGCAAGAAAAATAAAATTTTAATTTTTGGAATGGTTTTATATTACATCCTTTATATTTTTTACTAAAAAACACCAAGAATTTTAGGATTCAAATCCCACTAGACCTCAGATAATGTCCGCTATTTTCTTAGCACTTTTTCTTGAAAGATATCCCTAACTGTAGTTTGGTTTACAGGTAAAATAGTTGATATTTTTTATTTATTTATGTGTGAGATATTGGAATAAAAAATAATAGTAAATGCAATTTTTAACTGAACAGTGAACTTTTGGAACCGCCTCCTCCTAGGTGCGCCTTCCGACGGGATTAAGATTTCAAGACGATTGGATGCATTGGCTCGTCCTTGCAATATGAAGATATTATAGTCAAGTGCTCATACATGCATAGTAACACTGCTCTTTTTGGAACCAGATGAGGATCTCTACGCATTGCAATATGATGCTAGATATTTTTCATGATTTACTAGAACTGACTAATTCTTTCCATGTCTCACTCTTGTTCTGTGTGTCACTCTTTGTAAAGAAATAAAAACTCATCTCTTTTCATCACTATTTCAATCAGTACGCTAATAGAATTGCAGCTTATTAGATCCAAATTAAACACAATAGAAATGTTGTTCAGATTAAACTTCTTACCTGAAATTTATACTACTTGATTAATTTTTGTGGTTCAAGTTTTGAAAATAGATTTACATATTCCAGGTAAAACAGTTTTACTTCCCCTGTCTCGAAGATGTTTGTCACTTGAGCAACTTGAATTCATCTAATTGTATTGTACAGCCTAACTTACATATAGGTGTGCAACATTAATTAACTTGAGACTGAGCAATAATCAAATTGCTCCGAACACTGGGTTTTGTATTAATATTTCGCGCTCTAGCATAGGCGTTAAATCCTTGGCGCGAAGGAAGGAGTAGGCCTAAAATACTCGGGCTGATCCCGCTCTCTCAAGTTACCGCCGCCAAACATGGTCTTGCCTCCTAACAGCTAGGATTATCGGCAACTTGTATTCCTCTTACCAGCTCAACCCTATCCGTTACATATCCTTCTTTTCTCTTTGCCATCTCTTGCCATGATAGTTCCATATGGCAAGCGTACTTTTAAAATTGTTCTTCAGAAAAAAAAAAAAATATCTATTTTTGAAGCTTCTATAAAGCACTTTATATTATTTTACTTCTAATCGAGAACCAAGTTGATTTTTTTTTTAAATGTTTATGGAAATTGCTAAACTAGACTCAATGTTGGCATCTCTGGCTGTCGGTTCTATCAGCCCCCGTAATGAGCTCATTTGTCATAGTTTTAGAACTGAATCGAGACAATTGATATTTTTGCATTCTATTAAAAAATAAATATTTCATTGAGTTTTTTTTGTGATAATATTCTTACAAGTTAGCGATATTATTTATTTTACTGACTACTAATGACAGTTTACAATTTTTTTTCTTCTTATAATAATACAAAAAATACTACATCGATGGCTCACTACTCACAGTAGTACTAAGTTTATTTCTAAGATCTAGATTTTATTCCTCACAGGAAAAAAAAATTGAAAACCTTTAATTTTCCCAGAAGAGAACCTTTAATTGTCCGTTTCATGAATTAACATGATGAAGTTTTGTATGTTGTCTTCCTTTATTAAGCGTATAGTTTAGTAGCGTTATTTTGACTAACATTTCATTTTTTAGTTTTGTGGTTTGTTTTTATCTGCACGATGCATAATGTATAATGTAAAACAAACAAATTCATTATTTTCTTTTAAAAGAATATTTTGACAACTTAGCAGTATTATTTATTTTGCTGATCTTGAATGGGAGATTATAGTATTTTCTTGACTTTAAAAATTTGATGAAATAAAACAAAACCGCTTTCTTCTACTGTTACGTTGATTTTATTTTTATACAATTTTATGTAATATATAAATATACATACAAACACATATCTACATACATACCTACCAGCAACTGCGTTATATTTGCTGTTCTATATTTAGGTGAAAAAAAAAACCTAGATATTGTGAGGTTACTTAATCATAAGTTGTACTATTTTTTTTTTTGTAAAAGGTTATAAAAATGATTCTCATCTCAATTTCTGTTACTGAAATTTAATAAATAATAATTTATTAAAATCGACTCTTAATAAACTTACAAAGCGCCTGCCATTGTTCTTGTTTTTGAAATTTGTTTATAGAGTATTAATTTCCATCAATGATAAATTTAATATTTCAGTTAAGTGGATTTTTTTCATTTTCACCCCTTTTTCTAACGTTTTACATTATACGCATATTTATTTATATTAT
>NW_027106861.1:610698-621729 GCF_000696795.3 Halyomorpha halys | reverse complement strand
TATTTATTAATTTATCTGACCTTCGTTGTTATCCATTTATTTTACACCTGAGTGTTTGTACTATACGGTATAGTACATACAGAGCTTATGTAATAATAAAGCTTAATAATAAAAGAACAATTTTTATTTTTCCTTTCTTTAGAAGATCCTAATTAATTGCTGAAGAAGGATTTTCCCGAAATAATACTTTGTTCTTCACCTGAGGCAGGTGAAGGTTGGTGATGTGAAGCTCTGGTGGTTAAAAATTGTCCTTTTTTACCGCAAGGCCGCCCGCGAAAGCTTATACTATTTGGTGCATATTCCGCCGACAGTGTTTTACAATCATGAAATAAGCTCAGAGAAAGTACAGATCCCATCAAATAACATCTGGTTTGAAAATATTGTTTTAGATTATTTAGTTTTCTCAAGTTAAAAGAAATCTACTGTATTCTTTATTTTATCGATATATTATTAAGTGAAAGTTTTTTGCTGTCGTCTTTCACTTCGTTTACATTATAATTAAACAACTTACTTCCACCTACATAAAACTGAAAATATTTAAATAATTTTCCCGATGTATGTTTTAAATAAACCAATTGGGTGAGTAAAAGTAGACACCACGAAGTTGTTTCGTGCCTGTCACCACACTATCATTTTAAATGTGTTTGAAGCGATGCGGTAAAATTCCTGAGAATTCATTTGAATTAAGTCTAAAAAATTGATACATTTTTCCAAAATGACTGACAGGTGGTTTAATACCTTTAAGTTTTTAATTTTTGATATGGAAAATTATTAACACCAAAAACCGAAGAGAAAGTTTGTGCATAAAAAAAACAAAAAAAAAAAACATTTTGACATATTTTACAGTTTTAGACTCTAGAAGAAATTAGGTTGCCTGCCTGTCTATCGGCATGTAATGAAATTTTGTTTCGGACATAACCGATCGAACCATTAATTCAATTTTTATGAAATTTTCAGAGAAGAAAATGAGAGGATATACAAAGAAAATATATGACAACATAACAGTGAAGAAACTATACTGACCAATGTACTCGACAGGCTTTTCTTTTTTTAATATAAATTTTGAATTTAAATACAAGAAAATTTTTCTCTCTATTAAAGATAAATCTCTATCTCCTTCTTGACTATTCTCTCTTTAAGATTAACATATTTTTTTTCAAAGAAGTTCGGTGTTTATAACTAACAGTATAATACAAAATTTATTCCAGTAATTATTTCGTTTTAAAACAAGCATTTATTAATATGAATTCGATAAGGTGGTTTTTTTTTCTTTGGAGGAATCTCAAAGTAGCATTTTGTGATTACAAAAAGTAATTATACTCAAATTTTATTTATGTTATTTCAAAACCAGTATGTAAAACAACCACACATAGTCTTGAAAATTCATTATATTTTTTTTTCTCAATTTGATGAACCTGTGGGAACTATTGGAGACTAGGCACAATTTTATTAATTGTCCGGTATAAATTTCCTTTACCTTTGTAATCCGTTTTTTAAGAAGTGTTTTGATTGTCTATGAGTAATTTATATATCTATTACTTATGAATGATCATTCATATTTGCATCTTTCCTCTATTTTAAGTTGTTTAAAAAAAAAAAGTGTTTTCATTTATTTTTATTAAACAATCAACTTGAATAGAAATGATTTGAATATTTAATGTTGGTTCACCTGATCAAATAAAAAATTGCATTTCTGTACTGATTAGTGCTCGAATTGTGAGTTAACTGTCTCTGTACATAATTATTTTGTTTTCGTTACTTTAATTTAGCATTAACGAAATAGTATACTAATTAAGATTGGATTTAGACCTCGTTAATGTACTATTTTTGTAATCATTTCAGAGTGGGCTCGTTAGGGTTCCAGCTGTTGATCTGTATTGGCATGGCATGGCGTCTAAAACCATAAAGGGTTATGATATGTATATGTATCATGTGTCATAACCCTTTAAGGTTTCAGGTGGTATGCCAATACAAGCTAACAGCTAGAACCCTACTAACGAACTAAATATATATATTTTAATTTGTTTAAAATACATTTTCTAATGAGTTAATTCCATTTGTTGCTTTACAAATAATATTTCAATTACTGACTGAATTTGACATTTCGAATCTTACAGCATTATTTTCTTGAGAAAGTTAATCATACCATGAATAGTTGCATTATTATGACGAACTAAGAAGGTATAAAATATTGAAAGAAATTAATGTGCTTATCTTAAAAAGCTTTTTCCTAGTTTGTGAGTTTAGAGTTTATTGTTTTATTATTTCAGAGTATATTGTTTCTCGTGAAAAATACAAGCCATTAGTTCAAAAGCTTATGTCGATTTCTGAATATTATTGAATTAACTAATTGTGACAGACTCTATTATTGTAGTATTTATAAAAAAATTAAAGTGTATGATATAGTAAAAATGATTTTAGGTTACATAGTTAAATGGGGTTTCCCTGCGTTGAGTCACCCTTTCGCATTTAAAATCAATATGTCCTCACTACTCTCTCATGCAGATTCTATCAATATATAAAGTAATAATTATTGGTTTATGTTCTGGTTAATATAGTTCGTTATTCATGTTTCTATTTTATTTCCTCGTCATATTCGTTACTATTCTATTATTGTACTTATACGTTATAAAATCATGTAGGTTATTTTTTTTGGTCTGCGAGTACAGACTCATGAAATAAAGAATATGAGAATACAGGGGAAAAGAATAGTTATAAAATAAAAATAATTATCAATGAAGGTCAAGAAAAATATCGAATGAATATTACATTGACAAAAATAATTAATTTTAGAAGTAGTTTATTGGAGCATTGTGTATTGTGTTCATCAATTCCTGAATTTGTTCTGAAAATGTATCATTGTAATAATAAAAAATGTTATTCTTTCACTGATTATCTTGAATGTGTTTTTTTTTCGTTACAAGAGAGGTGTATATTTCCAAATATTAAAAAATGATCCTGAGAAATAAGCAACATTTTTTAGGTGGTAGTGATATGTGTTTCAGGTGTATGCCTTTAGTCTTTTTTAAACTTTTTCTTTGAAGATTTTAAGGAGCTGAGGAAAGGCTCCGGAGTGTGTAACCTCCTTTAAATCTATATAAATAATCCAGCTGAAATGTATCAGATTTGCAGCCGTAGCCAAAGTATTAATAGATGCTATTGGCTAATTCTGGCCCGGATTCTCTTTCAATTCATCATCCCTCTTAATTTATCCACACATTTTCATATCTAATGAGTTCGAATACCATGTCATGGCCACTGTTAACTTTTACGAAACAAATACCTTTGTAAAATTGAAACGTGTATTTTTATGATCGAAATATAAGACTTTAGAATAGGTATTTGATTATAATTATCATTTATATTATAGGTATTTGATTTCCTTAATTTAAATCGTATTTTATTTTTATTTTAAATGCTTCAATAATTTTGCATCTGTTTTAATTACCCAAGTACTTCGAAAAGGAGGATAATAGGTTTAGAGATGTATCGTGACCTGATCATTTTTAGTGACGATTTTATATATCAATAAAAAGGTCTAACTCATTTTCTAGTTTGATACCTCAAATTATCGAGTAAGATCTCGTGAACGTTTTGTAACAATTTGAGCTCAAAATAGTAAAACAAATGGTTAAGTCTGGCCGTCTATAGCCTCGTAACCATTCTTTGAGCGAACTGGCCAAACTATTTTTAATTTCGATGGCTCAAATTACTCAGCAATATGTCTTGAAACTTTTTTTTATTATTTGAGTTCAAATTAATAAAAAAATATTTTAATATTAACTGTATTGTACATTGTACATAACGCATTGTACATATATTGGAAACTGTTTAATGTTGTTGAAAAATAATAAACATTACTTGTGTTAATTCAATGTAGTGACTGGCTCATAGATAATTTCGTTTCATAAATTAATGATGACTCTTGGGTTGTAATTATGAACTATTTTGTACATTCGAGGCGTGGATTATCGGTTTCATTATCCATCTTCAACTTATATTTTAAAATCTTCAACTTAAATTGAAAATTAAATCCTATTTTTCTAACAGATGGCATCGTCTATCTATTACAGAAATTATATAGATCTATCTATGTGATATTTATGTATATCTATTTAGTAGAGTAGTTGGGTGTTAAGTATTAAAATTAAGTATTATGAAATGTATTATTACAATACATTCAATAGTATCAAAATATTTTAGTTTTAATTCTATTACTGTAATATATTATAATAAAAATTTGTAATTGTAATGCGTAATTCGCCATTGCATTATAATTAAATGTTTTTTAATATCAGGTTAGTCTTATTCTAATTGAAATTGTTTATTAGGACTTAAATTACAAATTTTTAAAAATTTTTTGTAAAGTTCTTTTAAATTTTGTTCATTAAAAAAAAAATTATTAACAGTAGTCTTTGTTAGCAATAATAAACAATACATTAAAAATATATATTAAAGAGAATAAATAAAACAGAAAAAAGGAAAATAGAAATATCCAATAATAAACATGTTAGCAATTATAAGCAACTGATAAATAAAAAATATTAAAGAGTTTTATGAATAAATAAAACAGAAAAAGATTATAGAAATATCCATTACTAATGGGAAAATCCAATAAGCTGTTAGATCAGTTTTGGAGAAAATTGAAGAAATGCGAAATGATTTTTTTTTTTTTAAATATTTATTTGTTGCTATTTACAACTGTACATTATAATACATTTAGTTAATATGATCTAAGTTAAATTGGAGTGTTACAGGCGTGTAGAGAAACTACCCATTGGTAGTACTCTAATAAATCGATTCTTTAAGTTGCTTTCCGGTTGGTCAATTTTAGCAAGAAAAAAAAAACAAAAGTTGCTATCAGGTCCCAGGTATATACTAACATATTATTCATTATAAATATACAATTTTAGTTTCATACGATTATTCATTTTGAGCTAGGCTGACATACACATGAACCATTTTGCGAGATTTAGTTATTTGGACTCAGGGGACCACAAAACGTTTATTTCTGTAAAAAAATCAAATTAAAAATTTTACACGATCGTGATACTTTCCCATACTATACATTTCATTTATAAGTAAGTGAAAGTAGGAAAGACCTATTGCAAAACCACCCCTAACCTAAGGGATGGAATATTACAGCTTATATCCTTCAACTTATTGCCGAGTTAATGATTTTTTTTGTAAATAATGAAACTTCTCTATACATAGAAGGCACGTTCTAGTTCTACTGCTTCCTTGTACATTCCATCCTCTACATCTTTGCGTTCGGAAACAAGAAAGAAATCGGAATTTACCGGAGTTTCCTCAGCTTGTTGGATCGCTTGGATTATAGGGGTTACAGTTTTTTTTATTTAAAATTCTCACCCATTCATTCTTTTCAACTCATGAGGTTTTAGTGGTAATAAAAATGTTTTACACTAGTCTGATAGAGTAAATACAACATAAGAAATTGCATTTCGTTTGTTTTCGGCTTGAAACTAAACCATAACTGTTAACCCGGAATTTTAACGAGGTATAATAATTTTTTTTTATTGTAGTATATCATTAATTTTTTTATTTTTACCTAGATTATCTTGTTACACCCTTTACCCTTATAGCATCGTGTATTTAGTTGATTTACATTTTGTGGAAATAAATATGTTTTTGCTAAAGCTGTGAAATTATTGTTTTAATTTAAATATGACCTTGTAATCAACCCATAAAATGATTATCAATGACACCCCTTAGTATTTCTTCACGGGTCGCTGATAAAAAGAGGTTTTTCTTAATCTCGATCATAATATTTGTTCTGTCCTTTACTTATTGGACGTTTTATCAATCTTCTTCTTTTTGTAACTTATGCAATTTATTTATCGTGTTAAAATGCGAGTACAGAGTTCCTCTGAGTTGTAAATATGCGTTGCATATGTTTGCGACGATGTAAACATGTCAAGGATATCTAATATTTCCATTGTTGTGAATTAAACATGTAAATAAAATTGAAACAAGAGGTCTTGGATGCTCTTGATAGATGTTGTGACCTCAAGTTACTGGAACCACCTACATACAATAGTACTTCATTTCTTTCTTTTAAAATAATATATTATTTTATTATTATATGGATGAGTTAAACACATATGCATTGTTATATGTATCCTTTAATCCATTTTATTGAGAATTTAGTTAAAGCACAATAGTTAGTAGTGATAATTGTGGTTTCACAGATCCTGTTTCATGGGAGAGGAGGCGAGCTCCTAAGGTGATCAGCTATGTATTATTCATATTAACATTCATTGGGATTTTATATTTATTTTCGAGAGCGGACTCTACCACTTATTTATAATTAGAAAGGTTGTTTGACAGGTTGATTAAAAATCTAGCGTGCTTTCCTTATGTCTTTGACAAGGTGGCAATATTGCGTATCTACTAACGTTTCAGAATAATTCAATCCTCCTATCCCAAAACATAATTAAATTCTGGATCTGCAATGTTTTGAGTTAAATAAACTGGATTTCTACAACGTATTTTCACTTTTATGTACCTATTTATTCTGACTTAACGAGTGTAGTGAGGTATAAACGCCTCCATTCTCAATAACAAAAGGATGCTGAGAAAAGTGTTAAAACTGATTAATAAATAAAAATTTTTATTATCATTGTAACACACCTAATATTTTTTTAACCTTTCACAAAAAAAAATTAAGTTTAATTTTCTTTTCATATTTTTTTAAGTTGCCTCATCGTGGATTATGAATTTAACTATGACTAATGTAATGAATTTGTAATATTTCTATAAATATATTTTAACTAGGAATGGGGGAAATAGAACTTTATAGGACATTACGGCTTACGTTGTTTTGTCGCAAGAGCGTTATGGAATGGAGCGTCCTCAGAGAAAGCTCTTCTGTGACCCAGGAAACTGCTATTTCGACGGATCATTCACCTACTTACTGCCACGATTCTTCTCTGCCCTAGAACGAAAAATTAATATTGAGAACTTAGCAGTACAGCATTTGTATCCAAGTCTTCTAGTTTATGTAATGTATTGTTTTAGACTTTGTTTATTTAATTAATTGTTTAATCTTTGTGAATGTTATTGATGAACTTGCCTTCATTCATAAATATTTTTTTATTGAACTATGAAAATTTTATTCTATATTATGTTGTTATCCATAACTGCATTCAAAAAGTTCTATTTTATCGATTTATAAGATAACCGTGAAAGAGGGAGTCGAGACATAAGGTTTCCTTAGTAGCATTTTGTAACCCAACCTCATGGTTTTGTGTATCACTGTTTGTGATCCTTTTAAATTTTCAGACTCAAAATTTAAATACACAGTTAATATACGGAATTCAGACCCTCAGTATGTTATCTCATTATTAATAGTTTCCCTCAAGATTTTTAAGAGTTTAAATATTAAAGAGTAGTCACGATTGTGATAGTATTATAATTTATGCGGAAATATTTATCATTTCATATTGAATTGTTGTGAAAAGCCAAAAAAGAAATTAGGATTTAGTAGTTTTGATATAATTGGGAAGTATTGGTTTCGAGTTTGTTTATTTGGATTTATCATTACATTAAATTAAAAAGTCTTAACATTATGCGTTATATTTTTATATGAATTTAAACGTGGGCCTATAACTTGCGAGGCTTCATCCACGTGGCCTTAGGCGATAGTACACTGAATAAAAGACCTGTTAATCGGTGGTTCGGTGGTTATTCAATGATTTCATTCTGGTTATTCAAGTCTTGAGAACGAATGCCAGATATTGTTTTTTAAAACAGGCGAGGCTTTCAATGGGGCTTGATTAAGTTGAAAAATTGAAAAGAAAAGTTCCAGTACTTTTCAATGGGAGAGACTATACTTCATCCCGACAATGCCAGTTAGCTTCACCATTGTCAGTTAGCTTTACGGGAAGTACGTGGTCTGAAATTTGCAGTTTGAAAATCTTATTGGCCACTGTGCAAAAGTTTAATCCTTCGGAAGTTATTTAAAGATAATATCCTTAAAGTTTATTGTTTTGTTAATGTTGTTTATTATTTTGTTAAAGTTTATTACTTTGTCATTTGTCTCTTACTCTAGAAAACCATTTTACGGGTTCTTTTAAAAACTGTTAAAAACTTGATATTTCTTTAACTTTTCTTGGAAATTATGAAATCGTCTTTGTGCAATGAATGAATATTCTATTACGTAATAATCATAAATCACAATTTTTATGACAATAGCGAAAATCATGATGGGAGAGTCTGGCCCACCTCTAAAGGCCCCCAGAAATTGACTTGGTCTGTGACGGCGTCCGCCCATCTCACATTAGGCCGACTAACTTTTCGCTGTCTATGAAGCTCGCCATTTAGTGTCCCCCATGGGGAATTTGTTGTCGTCCAATCTCGTTGTCTTCTGAGCTTGATGAATTTAACCACATCGGTATCGTTCTACAGTACTCCTTCCTTCTGCATGTACTCTGGTAAAAAATGGGCATGTTCTGATCTAACAGCGTCCCTAGTGGTCTGCGTTCCCCAATAGCCTAGTCGTGCCATTAGACAGTGTGCTTTGAATTTGAATACCTGATCAACGCATTGCTCGTTCCCACTTCAAATCAAAAAGGAGCCTTCCTGTCTCGCTGTTGGTTCGGAGAGTTCAGATCCAATAGAAACTGCATAGTCATCATTATCAGACGGATCAGCTTTTTGTACGTATTAATATCGTCTGACGCCTCGTAGAGCTCCTGTCGGGTTACACTATCAAATATAAATTTAAAATCGACAAAAAATTGTCTAATTACTGATATTGTAATTACTATTAGTTATATCCATTTTCAATTTACAATGAGAATTGAAAGAGTAAGGGGGTTAGTACCTATCTAGCTAATGTGAAGTACTGTAACCTCAAAATTTCATTCATCCTCATCAAAATCCTAATAACTTGATATAGAAGGCGCTAGTACTCTTCAAAACAACATTGAACTATGTTTTCTTAAAATTTGCTATTTGTAACATAACCCTTTCAATTATATTTCTATCCAAAATGTTTGTCTCTGGTCAGTTGCTTAAAATTCAATGCATTATGATTGTAATAAACAAAGTGCTACAGCATTACAAAAAAGCAAAAAGGTTTTTAAGGGAATCTTGAAGGATATTATTTCTGTTGGTTTTAAGTTGGAAAAATGTTATCTCACTTATTCCAAAAAAAATTTGTTTTTTTCACTTTAAATCTATAAGAAACAATGTTGGAAAATTTTAAAGTTCAGATCCATAAGACAAGTCCTTATAATCGCATACTGGCAATTATTTTTGTAATTTACAATCTTGTAGAAACCTAAAAGTAATTTAGAACATTTGTCATTATTAACGTTCGTGTTAGCGTATCTATTATAAATGTAAGTAAAAATAATGTATTAAAATTCATAAAAGTTCTTAATTATTGTTTATTTATTTTCTTCCATTTTTTATTTTCGTATTTCATTTGAAGTATTGAATGCAGCTGTATAATCAAAACCTCTGTATATCACTATGATTAATTTATGGTATAACTCGCCCATTGTTAACCTAAGCATATTCTGCTTCCACTTTATTCTTGGCTACGTTCTTTAGTTTTATTTTGTAACATCTGTTCAGGTGCCGTAACCACCTGTTCTGCATTTCCGCTTAGAGTTCAGTTCACCTGGAAGTGTTCCGTTTTTACATTTTCAGTTGTCTGAAATTATTGAAACAATATTTATTACTAAACTATTAAATTAGGAAATTACAAAATACTTTTGTTAATGTTTTTGTGGCTTGGAGTAACGACCAGTTTTAAAAGATTTAAGGTCCTTTGTAGATTCTTTTTGTACTGTTAATATTGTTAAAACATATTGTTTCAGTGTTTATAATTAATGTCCTTATTATCTGGTCGATTAAATTCAATGTCAACAGTGTGGTAAAAAAGAAAAAAAATTATGCTATGCATTTAACAAAGGTGGAATGTGATAATGCATATTTGACCCGATAATCTTTCTGTGCTTTTTCATACAATGAAAGTTGTAATAAAAAAACACAATCTTTAGTTTATTTTTAATTTTCTCATTCCATCTTGAAAATATTATTACTGAATTTAGGTCATTTTATTTTTATCCCTTGAACATATTTTGTTTTTAGTTAGTGTTAATATATATATATCTTATCTAAATAAATTTCTGCCAAATTATTTTAATATTTAGATCTTACCGTTGATGATACAGGCCCATCTGACATTAAATTATAAGCCTATAGTTACAATAATAATTTATAATTGTTAATTATAATTTCGAACATTAACTCTAATGTTTCTGATGTTAATATTATTTTTTTCTTTTTAGGTAAGATATGTCTGGAAAAACAAAAAACGACTGAACCTTTTTAGTAGAGGTATGTTTTATATTTGTCTTAGTTATATAAGTATTAATATTATTTCTTTAGTCATTATTTGCCAGTGATTTTTAAAACTCATTGGCAGTTAATTTTATAATACTTTGTTGAAGTCACTGTGGAAAATTTTCTATGTGGAATACCTTATCCCATTGATTAGTGGTTATTTGTTTGTCTTGATAGTAGAAACCATTTATTGTTACCTCAGAGAGTACATCCAGGAGCCATTTTTTCACTATGAAGTACATAAAATGTTATGCCTTTTGTTCTACTTGTTTATTTTCTTGGCTGATAGTAATTGAACCAATCATCGATTTTCTATATATTAACCAAGTGGTTCCAAAACTGGGTGCCAGGGCAGCGTGGCAGTAATATGTGATTTTTATAATAATTTGAAAATTTTAGAAGTGGAATACGTTTATATGAAATGGCAAAACGATCATCTCCTTATGCCTATGTTACGTTTACCATTACCGGGTTATTTAAGTTTAGGAATGAATAAATAATTAAGAAATTTTAAGGAGATGGTCAGGGCTGCGGTTAAGAAGATATAAAAAATATGGTAACCACTATTTTTTTATTTTGCGGACGTTTCGACGTCCTTTAATGACCTACTTCAAAATAATTATCAATATATGTATAATTAAGTCAATCATATAT
>NW_027106861.1:595361-610648 GCF_000696795.3 Halyomorpha halys | reverse complement strand
CGACAGACGGGTGTTTTTTTTCTTTGTCTAAATGGTTTTTTTTTAATTGTATGGATTCACAGGTTTCTATCATTAAAGATTATTTATTAAAAGTATTAACTATTCTTATGGGCCGCCCGTAGCTCAGTGGTTAAGACACAGTCTTACCAATTTTTGATGTCTATTGCCGGTGCCGGTTCGAATCCGGCCTGGGACGTTGACTTTTTTCATTGCGTGGCGGTCACACAAAATGAAGAACTTTGACCCCCAACCATATGGTTAGACAGTATACAGTATAGGACTTCAATGAGAGTCTTGGCCAAAAAAAACATTCATAAGTACCTTTGATAACTTTGTTTTAATAAATATTCGAGCATTTAGCTTGTTATTTTTTCGTTTTGTCTTTTGCTCCATATTCAAACGGTCTAGGGTAATAATGCTACAATTTTTTCAAACCCGACAAGACCGTCATGGCTAAAAAAGTTTGGTAACCGGTGTATTAACCAATTTCTCCAACTATTCGTGCCTTTGAATCCTTTAATTAATATTTTTTCTCTGTGGGGAATAAACTTTTATTAAAAATATACGAATAAATAAAAAAAAATTGGTTTTTATAGAGAATCCCATTTTCTGCTATTTATTGGGACTGAATTTATCTTTTTTTAGCTAACCTACAACAATACTATTATTACTAATTAAACAACGTAGATATCTATAATACCTTGGAATAAATAATATATGGTTTCTCTCGTTAAAATTATAGCTCAAATTAAAAGGTACATATTCTTTAAATGCTTTCAGATTTCATTTTTTCGTTTTAAATTACGAAGTCATTCTCTTTACTTTTTATTTAGTGAGGAAATGTGAAAAATATTCAATGAATATAAATTGTGGGAAGAATTTCAACTAGTTCAGTCGTTTTTGAGCCAAATTTAGAATGGTCCAAGTTATTTTAAATACAAATATTGGACTGCCAAAATGTAGCATTACATGTTTATCGCAACGCTGAAAATAGCGTAGTCTGGGGGCAAATACCTTTGTTATTTTCTCTTTTCAACCATTTTTCTCTTTTTGACAAATCGTTGTCCTCAGTTGTCTTCCTCATTACAATTAATTGCCTTTAGAAATAAATTAATTAATAATTACCGAAGTTGTGGATCATGGCTACGATACAAGATATTCAGTATAAAATGTTGCTTAGGATATCTGTTTTAGGATTATGTTTTTGATCATATTAAAATTCATGACATCATTAAATTGTAAGATTTCTGCTGTTGTTCTTTCTCCAGTTTTCAGTTCAGTCTCCAGTTCCAGTTCTTTCTCACCACCTGATTACCAGGACAGTCACTCAAAGAATTTATTATGGTCTCCCACTTTCTCTATAATGAGTAACGAATTAACTCCTTTAGACTGATCAGTTATCTTTCCGAGTATCTTATGTATTGTTTTTGGGAGTAATTAATCTTACTCATACTGAAGTATTTTAGAAAATTCGTCTTGTATTTATTTAGCTTTATATTCTTTTGAATTGGTACTTATTGAAGACAAATATTACTGATCACATTCCAATCGTAAGACATTGCGTAGCTACTTATAAAAAGGATCTTCGATTGGTCAAATATTAATTATAGATAGATGAATAAGACTTTTAAATTCCATCTAATTTATTAAGTCTGATAAAATACTTTTTGGACTTTTCTCTCTATTCTTAAATTTAAAAACTATAATGAACAAAGTACTATCCAGCAATTTACAAACCAAAGAATACACTTTATTAAATGGTAAATTAAAATGGCAATTATGTATGTATTTTTTACATTATACAATTAAATTATTCTACCAATATTAGTCAGTAATTAATTTACTTTACTAAATCTTATTTTCAATAAATTAAAATTGAGTAAAATAATTATGAGTAATTAAACATGTTAAGTAGAGGAACCACAATATATATATATATATATATATATATAATCTATCATTAATATTGGATCCAATTGCAGGATATTTTAAAAATTGAAAAAGATGATAAATTGATAAAACGATTCATCAGTGAATTAAAATTAACCTTATTTTGATTGTAATAATATTCCCTAATTGGGTATGATTAATTTTAAAAAATGACAATTATGGAAGAAAAATGTTCTTCCAATAGGGAATATTATTACAATCAAAATAAGGTTAATTTTAATTCACTGATGAATCGTTTTATCAATTTATCATATTTATCAATTTTTAAAATATCCTGCAATTAGATCCAGTATTCATGATAGAAAATATAAAACCTAAACAAAACCCAATGTTAGTTAATGTAGACATAAGAACACATGTATGTCTATTTCATTTTTAACTTCAACTTCATAGAGCCCTGTTCATTGAATATGGCGAATACTTACTAGTAAATGATGTTATTTTCTCCATCTCAACAAATTTATTTTTTTGATGAAAAATGTTAACGTCTGTTTTGAAGTTCAAAGATTTTTCTAGGTGTTTAATGGTAAAAATGGATTCAATTAATCTTGTACTTTAATAATTGGCATTATCATTCTCGCCAGTTTAAAATACTAAGCAAACGTTTCTGTTGATTTTAGTTTAATTTTTTTTTTCCTTTTTATTCTGAGCAAAAAGTTTCTAAAAAGTTCTATTATTGGTATATAATTTTGATCCAAAGAGTGTTAAAGCATAACATTTTATTATTATTATTTATTATTTTCTGATGAATTTATTTATTTTTTATTGCTATTGAACAGAATGCCCATTTTTATTATATATATTTTTTTTCAATTTTAATTATAATTTTCGGGATATTTTTTAATTTATGAAGTTATTTTATAATATAAGATGTTAAGATGAAAAGAAACAGACTTTGAGATATTATGAATATTAGCAACATATCAGAAATTAAAATTAAAAAGAAATTAATTTCATCATTATTTCCAAGTTCACTTTAATAATCTGATAGAAGCTATTGTTTTTTTTCTTTTTATGCCCTAATTAGTTTTTTTTTGTCATAATTGTGCTCAACTTTTACTTTAAGGTAATTCAATTTCATCTTAACCAACTAATAATTATCTGTTACTCTACAAGGATGTAAAATACATCATAAAAAGTTGTTATTGTAATTGTTTAGTTTAATTTTTTTTTATGTATATGTCTATTTTTAATTACTCTTTCAGTTTTTTTTTTTTTTTTTTTAGATTAAAAATTAAAAGATTTTAATTTTGATGTTTTATCTGTCTCATGAACTGAAAAGATATAGAAAGTTCTGTATTATTTAGATCGTGGCTTCTTTCCTGTTAAGGACAGAACGATTCATGTCTGACATGATTTAGTCCTTAGGAATGATGGCGCCCGTGCCAATATACCGTTATCTAAACATCACTAATCTATTCCAAGTTTCTAAATCAAAAAATGTCCTTAAGAGAATAGATCTTAAATTTTTTTATAATTCACTTCTAGTTATTGACTGAAATTTGTAATTCTAATAATTTGTATTTGGTTATCATTTTAATTCTTCTCTTCCGCTATTTATTGGAGGTTTTTTCTTATATTTTTTATAAGTATCGGATTACTTTTATTATATCATTATTATTCTTTTGTTTACACTCCAAATTTTTTGATGAAAAAAATCTTAAACAGACCGCTCTGTTCAATTTAATTATTCGGATTGTTGATTTCACTCTACATCTTAGCATCCTTTATTCTGTTACAATTACTGTTCTACAAGTCATCGGGAAATTCCGCGCCCACTTTCTATTCCATGAATCGTTATTGAGGTTTATTATCAGGATTTTCTGTGAATGAACGTTCAGTCGTTTAGGTTAAATATTTAGGATCTTAGTTGGAGTGAGGAAGAGGGGGGGGGTCTTAATACGTTCTTGTGTTTTTCTTTAAAGAAGTTCTATTTAACCCTTGAAGTTACTTTACTCACAAGCCAAAAAGTACCTTTTTTGTGGTATTCCCCTCCTTTGTTTGGCCGTTTAGAAGGAATATTGAAAGAAGATATATTAAATATAATCTCGATTGATTTATAGGAATTTATGACTTTATTATGTTTGAATTTATGACTCAGAAATGATGAGGTTTTATTTTTTGGTTTCATACTTCTTTTTGTTTTTATTACATTATGTGCTGTAATATTTTATAAGTCGTTTAGCTCTTAAAAATGTAAGGATGTTCTATTTGATTCTTTATGATTAGCGATGTCTTTTAATTTTTGATTGCTACTAATATCATGGCAAGTTTCTCAGTTCCTATTCAGTTATTTCTGAGGAGAGAGAAATTGCTGCTTTGATGTTAGATATTCATTGGGATATTGCAAATGGACGTTTTCATTGTCATTGGCTGCAATTAACCTCGATAGGTTTGATAGACCTTGAATCACATTTAATAATATGCAGTATCAATTGTTTTAAGCAAAAGTTTTCCTTTTAATTAATCCATTTAACTTATTATTTTATGCTGATTATTCTTTGCTCTATAATTAACTCATTTATCTCTGAGTAATATCACTTTAATTAATCTCTTCAATAAAACTACCTTGTAACGATTCTTTGGATATTCTTTAAATTATTAAATATTTTGGAAATATTTGAATTTTCCGAAGTAATTAGGCAACTCTTGATGTGGGATGTCGATATTAGAGATATATATCGTGCAAGGTTTCAGAAAGTAACCGGTATTAACTCTTTATAACTCACATATTGTGTTTATTCGTGGTATATGAATGGTGAACTTTTATATGAATAACGATGTTTTAAAGGTATTTATACAGCTTCCTACAGTAACCAGTTAACATTTATTTCAATTTTTGGAAAAAATGTACTATCTAAACTATAAATTCCAGAACATTCTATGAAGCTGCGAATTATATTGCCGACACATCTTTATTAAGTATCACTATGGGATAAAAATTGTCCAACTAAACTTTAGAAGCATAGATTAATCATAAAGGGCTCTCTGTTATCTTCCCTGGAATGTTTGGTTCTGTCATCGTTATCATCGTTTACTTGCTTCTAAGCGTCCATGTTGATAGGTTATCAATTTTGATTATATTTTCACGGATTTCAGTTATCAGTCTACTTCGTAACATTTGTTAAACTTGTTTATTTTTGTTTTATTATTTTTTATTTTTTGGAAAATATATGTATTTTTTATTTTTCTTACCTTTATATGAAATATTTAATAAAGAAAAGTGATCCTGAAAAATTTCGAAATCGAGTTTTCGGCAGTAATACCGTTTTGAGGTCTCCTGAGTCTAAAACTTTAATTTTGAATTTTTTTGAAGTGTTAATTTTGAAAAGACACTTCAGGTAATTTTATATAAAAGAAGAACAACCTCTAATTTCATTAAAACAAGGCTTTTGAACTTGCATTTTTTAAAAAACTGCAGTGTGTCATAAATGTGGTTTGTAACGTTGTTTCAAGTGGTAAACAACATGTACCTGAGAAAAATTACTTTTGGATATCGTGACTTTAGATACTTACAGATGAAGAATTTGACTTGATGTAGTTGCAGATTTACGAACTTGAGATCTTCTGCACTTTAATAGTTTGCATGTTGTCACTTTTCTTTTCGTGTAGTTTTAGTGAACAAAATAAATCACAGCACAATTTCTGGGACATAATATTTCTAAAAAAGTTCTCATAATGTACTAATTCCACTAGAAAGCCTGGAGCTCATTTGCTAAGTGGCAGTCAGTCTACTTCATGTTCTGATATTTTTACTTCAGACCCATCCAAGTATAGGTGGAAACCCCTTTTATAATCTGTTTGGTATTCTGGCTTTTCAAAAAGTGTAAAGACCTGTAAAGATAAATTTCGTGACTTCGTCCATCTGCTGTAGAATCATTGCCGCTCAGTATGTTAAAACTTATGTATTTTGTTATGTATACCTTGGTCTGTGGGAAGTTTTATAGATTTAGAATCTGTTCCGTTTGTGGTAGTACTATTATCTTCTAATAACTGGTAATTAAGCGACAAGATGTGGTTTCCGTCCTGTTTTTCCAGATGAAGAATTGGGAATATCCTACATTCTACATTCTAATGGAATATCCCGCCGTTTACTTTGGCAGTTGGTATGAGAGGTCCGTAATTGGAGCCCTAACATTCAACGGAATTTCCTGTTACAATGTCTTGTCACATTCATTTACCAAATATTCCAGGAGCGTCGCTTATTTTATTTTTTAAAATAAATCCTGTGTGGCCTTTCGTAAAGTAGAAATAAATCGGGTATATTTCAGGAAAAATTCATAAATTTACCAAAAAAAAATTTTTTTTTCATGTTCGAGGATCAATAACTTTTTTTTAAACATAATAACAGCACGTAAAAGCGTTGGAATCTTGCATCTGGATTTGCATTGTCGATTTCCTTAGTGCATACCTTCAATAAAAATGTCTTGCTAAATTATAACTTTTCGTGAAAAAGTAAAAATAAGAGTTCAAAGTAAAACCCTTTTGGAAGAGGCCCAAAATGTCAAGAGTTGTCCTACTATCACAATATTTCATAATTTATATGATGTTCGATTTAATACCTCAAAAACGCGTTTAAAAATCAGACTTCAGCCTCTCTGATTCTATGGTATTAGTAGTCATAAGTAATCAACGAAATACTGGGTAGTGGTTTTATGTGATTTCCCAAAAGATTGAGATAGTAAATATGCACCCGTGAGGCTTAATCCAGGGTTCCACGTGATATAGTCTGTCGTGAAGTTTGTAGAATGCTCGGATAATTAGTAAAACCAAATATCGAGAAACGTTTGATAATATGACATGTCAGTTTATTTGGTACCGGTGACTGCTACACGTTCAGCGTGGAACCTCGGCTATCCTCGATTATTGGATAAATCAAATTTAATTTTCGGCTAGTTTCTAATGCTAATGCTACTATATACTTATTTTTTCTAAAACATATGATATTTATTTCAGCTATTTTTTTCTTATTATCGTAAAGTTAATTATTTGATAAAGGTCTAATATTTTTTCATATTCACGCCTACCTTAAGGTAATTTAATCTTACCTACATCTCACTCATTCTTACCATTAGGTAATTCATATGTATTAGTTACATTTACTCTGGAATCTGCAAAAAATATAAAATCGCTGATGATTTTGTGAAATTTTATTTTTTACCCTTGTATCTTGTTTTCGCTTCCTTACACTTGAAGCTTAGTGACTTGATTCCCGTCGTGTTATATTGAAAGGAAAGGTTTGAGCTAGCAATTAAGTTCTCCCTTTTGGTACTGGAATGGACCAAGTTATTAATCTATTCTTATTTGGAGGATGGGACAGATGTGTGGTTCTTGTTTCTTCAAAGGTTAATAAATTCATTTATTGTATAGCGATTTATTAATATAAATTATCTTTAAGGATTACTCTAGTATCCTTGTATTTAGCTGTCATTACGCCGCACTTAGAGAAGCTTGTAGTATCCTCTTTCCAATATCCGGACTTACTTTCCCATTGCCGGATTTCAAATCCTATTTAAAAACAAAATGAAACTGTATGAAATGGAGATTGGCTCCCGGTGGACAAAATAAACAAGCTGAAAACAATTAGACACCCAGTAGAATCATGGCTCGTTTCGAATACCGGTATAGAGGAAGTTGTAGTAGTTTTCTAATAGGAGGAAAATACCACCAACAGTTACTTGTTGCCAACAGCTGACAACAAAATACATATAAATAGAATGTGATGTGGTCAAGGAAGCGAGAAGAAAAAATGGAATTAACGCATAAGGACAGGCAGATTGATTGGATGTACACTAAATTTTAATTATGAAGTACTTATAAGATATTCAAGTAATTAAGAAATTGTAAATTATTAAAGAATATTATGCTTCTTACTTAATGTTTTTGGTCACGGCTTCAAAGTTCTAAATAAATAAAAATATACTAAAACCTGTATCGTAGATAGTATAGTCATTCTACGAATAGTTGAGTAAAGTAGATCGCTTCATACCATTGAAGAACCTGTTTATTATTGAATGTTAATTCATGGAACATTTTGTCGGTGAGTTTTATTTTTCTCTTTTCCTCAGCACTTGTATAAATTATTGAATTATTGCCCATTTTTAATGAAGATCAAATTAATTTTATTTTATTTTGATTTTTATATTTATTTATTTTTTTTGTTATTAGATGTTTATTATGATGAGTCTACCTGTATTAATTTATTATTTCTGATTTCCTCTCTTTTACGCTTTTTTTTTTTTTTCAATTATATAAACATGAGATATTTATTTTGTTTACGGTTGCAATCGAGAGCTAGAATTTGCTGAGAACGACTGTTATGAGTCAGGTCTCTAATTCTATTCCATTCTCAAAGCATTCACTGAATAAATATACTTGGATCGGAACTGTAAGAAAAATATATAAGTTTCATAATTTATATCTTTATCAAAAGCACTAAAGATATCTAGACGAGAATAATCATGCAAAGTTGTATTCATATCATTATGTAATTAAACATTTAATAAACTTGTTAGTTTTTCTTATTTCAATGATAATACAATAATCTTACAATTATATCATAGTAAAAATACAAGCACTGGCATATTTCTTATAATATGCCTTACTACTTTCGTGAATGAAGTTGAGAAACTGGTAAGAAGTCCTAATTATTATTTTAACCACTTTTATCGCTACTATATTCCAACATCCAATCATTTCAATCTAGTGTCATGGAATTTGAGAGTTATTGAAAATCATTGATTAGTTAATTTTTGCCGAATCACTAAGAGCTTGGCTCCCTTCTGTGTGCCTTCTTAAACTAGGCGTTTCTTTTCCACAAAGTGCCCAGTGAATTATAAACATGTGGTTAAATCTATTCCTAGACAGTTGTAATGGTTAAAAATCTCAACTTGTTTACCATCCGTTTTACAATGTTTGTGCCTGGTAGTATTCATTTTCTTTTTTTAGCTAAGGTTAATCTCTTAAGATTTTCTATTGTGGTTGTCTGGAATTCGGGATGTTGAATCCACCACCTAGAGATATGGTTACAATAGCCTTTCTCTAGAGATATTTCTCAGCTCTACAGTTTCCGGTTTAATCTTGAAATGAAAGTACTACCTAATAAATACAATTTTATCAGAGCAAATAAAACTCATATGGTACGAAAAAATCGTATGCTGTGATTGAAATTATGCAGAAATGTAAATATATCTCCTTATTCAGGAGATGTATTCATTTATACAGTTAATCCTTGGATTTCAGTATCGTATAAAAGTATTTGTTATTTCAACTCTGTTTTGATTAGATTTGGTGAGTTCTTTGATTTGACTTAGGTTTGTTTTTACCGTTTTTCGTTTGACTGCGGGTTCCAATCCATTGTTTTATACCAACAGAAACTACTAATTAATAACATTTTATTATTATTTTGTAATACCTTCTTGATTCTTGAAATTCATTTGATTTCATTGAAGGTCATTTCTGGTATACTGGGAGGTAAACAACATATATAGGACATACTATAGGTAAACAATCTATTCTAACCAGAGTGGAAGGGCGAGTATTAAATCAGTGGGACCGCCACGAAATAAAAGTCAAAACGCCCAGGTCGAATGCCTACCGGTCCCACTGCAGTTGCGAAATTGCCAAAGTTACTCCTTAACTCCCTCGTCTACGACGTTCTAGCTATCTTTTGAACTATAACAATTAAGTTAATTAATGTAAATAAAATCTTAACGAACGTCTAACAATAACAACTATCACCTGATCAACTATAACCTATCAATGATTAATACTTCTCATTTGCATGGAATTTTTTATTATTCATTTTTCAAATAATTCACGGATAATTCATATGTTCTCAACTCAACTAAGAACCAAAATCAGAAACATATCTTGCATTTATTTTATTTTCTGTATAACTAATGCCTGCTATGGTGTAAAGTAGATTCACTACTAATCTTTCCGATAAAACATTTCTTATCCTAACAAAAACTATAACATTCCTCCTCCTCCCTCCGCTTGACGTTCTTGATTCTTGAAATCCTTGTTATCTTTTATAAATAGTAATATGCATCTATATCCTATAATCCGTTAAACAATGCTCCATTCCAGAGTTAGGTGGGCTGGAGGAGGTTGGAAAATTAACAATACCCTTAAAATATAAACTTCATGCTACTGTTATGACCCAGCGATTGTCAAAACATAATTTTAAAAATTGTGTACTTAACACAATAACGTCATACACGGTTTGTGTATATAATATATATTAATGTTGGTGAACTTCTTGGTTCCATTATATGTACACCAGTCCAAAGAGCTAGTTCAGATAATTTTTAGACGGGGTATTTTTTCCTTAGTCTATCGTTTTTTGTTACATGCTGTTATCGTAATCTGCCTAAGGTATTGTCTCTTTTAAATGGGCCTCGTTGGCTCTTGAACTGCTCCCGTGTGGATTTATTCATCTGTTTACCTACTTCTATTTCTATTTCAGCTGTCAAATAAACCTTAGTTTGTTCTGAATAAATTTTATTGTCCTGGTATTTGGACCAGTGACTCATCACTTTTCTATGAATAGATATTTTATTTATCTATCCTACCCTATCCATAAAAGGCCCCATACCATTTCGCTTATGATATCTTCTGTGTAAAGCGATCCAACATAAATAGGTCCATGTTCATGCAATCTATTTCTATTAATATTTACTTTATATTTTTAGGCTTGCTAGGGCGTGGCGCCGTTCTCTAACATCCTCTTGTGACTAATTTACGATTTCATTTTAGGCTTAGATCAAAGTCTTGAATAACATATTTGAAACTTAATTTTTTAAGCTTTATTGTTGTATTGACCTAGCGATTAGCTGAAAGTTTAAAGAAAAAAAATTCACTATTTCTGTGTTTGTTCTATATTTTTTAGTTATTAATTTTCGAAATAACTTTTTTTTACTCCATTCATTGAGTCTTGAAATGAATCCTCGATCATTATTATTTTTATATTATGATCATTCACTAACCTTATTATATTTTATGATTAATAAATGTTACTATGATTTTTCGGTCGTCATTGTGAATCAAATTATTTTATAGGTCTTAAACCATAAATTATTTTCTTCCCAAATCAATATTTAATGAAATTGGGTAGCATTTCATATTTGAAATAACGTCAGGATGTGGTCAAGGTAATGTAACTGTTCTATCAGGTCATCATTATGAATGTGGCTTTGTCATTCATGTTGATCTATATTATATTTAAAGCTGTGTTAAGAGATTGAATTTTTCCTCTAATGCAAGACTAAAGAATTCTCTCCCCTCTATCGCTGGAGACTGCCTTCCTTCCTCTCATACACTCCATTTGTGAACTCTGCGCCTCAAAGATTATTCACGAAAAGCAATCTAATTTTATGAAAAAAGATGGAATAAGAATTAATAAAACAAAGCTAAGACGATGACGCCCTTATTAGCAATTATAGTCCCCTGCGTTAAATTTAGGCTATAGAAACCTGCATTCATTCAGACTACGAATAAATCAGCAAGTGCAAGTGCATATGATCAATTATATTTAGGCTATAGAAACCTGCATTCATTCAGACTACGAATAAATCAGCAAGTGCAAGTGCATATGATCAATTATATTTAGGCTATAGAAACCTGCATTCATGCAGACTACGAATAAATCAGCAAGTGCAAGTACATATGATCAATTAAATTTAGGCTATAGAAACCTGCATTCAAGCAGACTACGAATAAATCAGTGCATATGATCAAAAACAATCACAAAAAACAAAAAGTTATTAAACAATTTTTATTTATTTCTCTAATGAACTCTAAAGAAACACATTGCTGCGCAGATAGCTAGATAGATAGTGCTGGAAAGAAACAAGAGCTTCCTGAAAATAATGTGATTAATGACAATGTCGTTAGTTGTAATTTGATTTTTTTTTCTATCAACACACTAAAATTAATAAACTTTTTTTGTTGTAAATATACAAGTAAAATATCCCATTGCTGCCGAAATCCTTACGATTGAAGGCCACATAGTGGGCAAGGAAATTATTATTGATGACATCATAAACAGTACAGAGAGGTAAGAGAGAATTTCTCATTCAAAGAGGGCACTTCATATAATATTAAAAATTAAAATTATATTGTTTATAAAAATTTGATTTATTGTAAAATTATTATCATTTTTTTTAAAAATAAAATAATGATGTTCTCTAACCAATTATGGTTTTTAAATTCTTCCTTAAGCTTTGCAACACTAGTGATGATAATAACTTATAATATTAATAATTATACTTTTCACAGCATGTTCCTATTCATTTTTAGTTGTTTATATTAATGGAGTAGGTTATTGGTTAAAAAATAGAAATCTATGAAGATAAACGTTATAACGACTTTATAGCCCATTAATCTATTTTTAATTTGAGTGCTAATAAACATCTTAACGTCTAATCGTTCCTGAAATATAGATTTCCCAAAATAAATTCATAACTAGTTAGTTTTCAGTACATTTTTATGAAATTTTCTTTTAGGTTTTTTAGTTTTGTAGGTAGTTTTATAAATATAGAGCTCCAGATTTTGTGTTATATTTTAAAATAGTACTATTAAACATAAATAGCTCTTTTAGAGCTTATATTTTAGCAAATATACTCTTCTTTGAATGATTTTCTATTAGGTTTTCTAGTTTTGTAGGTAGTTTTAAAAATATTTTTTTTAAACGTTTTGAAATAGCCGTAATTTTTTATTCGCCCTACTTGGCTAACTAATCAAATTTTACTAGTATGTATACATAATTTTCATTAAGTAATCAAAAATTGGGGTGAAATTACTGAATTTCTTTCTCTTCTTTGGCTCTTGGACTGTGTGAGAATCCGCAGAGCTCACAATACCTCACAAGCTCGAAACTATCGGAACTTCAACATTTTCAATCAGATTGCGAAATTATTTCTTTTACGACGTTATTCTGGTTTTCTTTTATTTGTTTAGTAAATTTTTCCCCTAAACAATCGTTTAATATGGATGATAAAACCTGAGAAGGACTTCCGTGAATAAATTTCATTTTTAGAATTGCTGTAAATCGATATTTTAAATTTTATTAAATAAGACAATTTTCGCGGGATGGGATTTGTAGATTATTGACATCGAGCAACTACGGATATAGATAGAACTATCGACAATCGCCCACTCAGAGTGAAATTTCCATTTTACGATTGTCATTTAACTAGAATCAGAAACCAGCTAAATAAATTATTTAATAAAAAAAAAAAAAATCTTTATTTTTCTAGTACCTCATTTATTTTTTTATTTGTCATTACCTTGCCAATTTGAATAACATCAATATTTCCTATTTACATGGGATTTCAATGATCACTTCATCTCATCTCACATTGTTATTTATTTAATGATGCAAGTTCTAAAGATAGAGTTGCTTAGTTTATAACGACATTTCCAATAGTGTCAGAGGTCCCTGCAGAAAATTAATTATGATAAGAATCTATTGATAGTAATGTATCCTTGCATTTATATCTATTCTCCTCTGTTTTATATCTATCGTTGTAGAACCTAATTTTCTATTATAATCTGCCATCATAATTTGAGTTTTTTTTTACCGGTCTAAGTGGTGCCATAATTTAATTATGGAAGTAACCTTTGTATGTTAAATTAATCCGATTGAGGAAACTCTGAATCATGATGACGTATTGAGACTGAAAATGAAATTTTTAAATGTTCGTACAGAATTTTTCGATTTTCCGCACTGTTTGCACGAAAAAATGTCAAAGATATGGAAAAAAAAATGTATGAACTGCAGACCAAAAGCTTCAATTTAAAATCTTATTTAGTTTCAGAATTATTAAAAAATTCTATTTTTTCCTTTTTATTAATTCTTTGTGATGATTTTCCAAACTATATATTTTTTTTTTTTATGTTAGCCCCGTTTATAAAAGAAAGAAATCCAACTTAGCAATCGAATCGAAACTCGTTCTTTCACACCATGGTTATCACCTACTATTCCTCTGAAAAGTGCGGTCTCAAATTAATATAATCCTTTTCTAATTTTTTTTTTTTTTTTAATGTTAGTTTTTATTTACAATAAAAATCAGCCAGCTTTTCATTTATTCTTTATCCTTCTTTGTACTCTCAAACTGCTGAGTTACTAGTGAAATGAGTTATCAGATATGAGTAACTCTGTCGGTGGATTTAGTTTATGAATGAATGAATGAATGAATGAAAAGCGTTTATTATATCATCAAACTTTATAAATTATTTACGAATTGTAACATTTTGTCATATATATTTTTTAACGTATTTAAATATAAGTCTAGCAATTTTTTAGAGTTATTGCTATGGCCGACATAACTTCTTAATTTATACTTGAGGTTAAAAATATTTGAAGGAATGTGGTAGAGAATGTTAAAAGTCCATTGACCAGTTGGTCTGTTGATTTATGAGTCTGTCAGCTATTTTTGACTCCTAATGAATTTTTTCTTATTGACCTCTTGTTGCACCATCTCTAATTGCTATTCAAATTCGGGGGTCTCGCTGGAAGGGAAAGTAAAATAAAAATTTATGGAATGGTTTTGTGATATATTGTCCATATTTGTTCCTAAACAAAACAAGATTTAGATCTTAAAATGTTTGAGTTCGAATACTTCATCCTGGAGAATTTTTCAACAGTTTTTTCTTGATAGACAACGTTGACTGTGGCTAGGATTCAAAGTAAAGGTAGTAGCTGTCTTCATTGGCCTTAGTTCCACAGCATCAGTCATTTTAATCTGATAAAGACCCTTATAAAGAAATTTATTTTGTCTGTATCTCTTAAAGATCATTAAATATTGGGAATAATTCATTTGTTTAGTCTTTGACCTTCTCCATAGATAGAGTACCGTGATTGCTTTGAGACAGCCCTGCTATTCGCTCAATACTGTCAGCAGGGCACCAGATGTGAAAGTAAGTCCAGTATTATCTTTGGAATAGGTCCAATTCAAAATAAAGTCAAATGTACCTCTATTCAATCAAACACCTCTGAAGTCTATCTTAATTGAGTTGGAGGATAGTAGGAAATTTGTAACTAAATTGAGCTGATAATTAAGGTGTGCGGTTTTGGAGGTCTCGTACTTTTTCTCCCACCTCCCCCATTTTTTTCCCGATTTTCATGCACAAATGACACGATTAAATAACTTTTATACTCCCCTCCCCCAAACAGAAATTAGAGGAAACACGACCCCAGGACCGAGCTTTGCTGCTCACTTTTTTTTTTTTTTAAGTTCTTTTGTGCTAATTAATATGATCGTAACGTCAGTCAAGTTTTGTTTATTTCAAGAAAGTGAATATTTTGTAAATGAGCTTGGACGATATATATA
>NW_027106861.1:539402-595236 GCF_000696795.3 Halyomorpha halys | reverse complement strand
TATATATATATTATAATGATGAGAGATAGTTGAAGGTGGATAAATTATATGAGAAGATGGTTGGGGAAGGGGGTGTGGTCAAAATATAACACAAATAAGTTGAAATAACTTATTTATTAATACCAACGTTTTGCCTAAAATTTCCAGCCTTCATCAGGGCTGTTCTAAGCAAATCTAGCAGCCAAGTGACACTATTCAATATATTATTTCAACTTATTTGTGTTATACCAGTGATGCGGCGAGAGGGATGCGCTGGGATCTCTTGAGCTCTGCTCTACCCCTCACACGTGGGGGATAGAGTGGGCTCAGGGATCCTCAGGTCGATTGTGTAAATATTGTATATATTATTTTATTATTATGTTATTTTATTTATTTATTTTTCATACAGATAGTTTGATTATGTTCATCTTGTCTATTCTTTTGTTTGTATATATTTCAACAGTTTTTTTTTTTTTATTTATTTATTTAATTTTAATATGTATGAGATCATTCATCAATATTACCTATTGCCCACAACTGTGTGGCAGATCGTAATATCTATCAATAAATAAATCTATTTGTGTTATATTTTCACCGCACTACCCCCCTCCCCCCCAACCATCTTCTCCTCATATGTATATTATAAATATATAACATAAAAACATATTATGAACTTACTAATATAATAATACATATATGGTTGATGTACATTTGCAAATCATTTACTTTCTGAAATGCAAACAATTGTTCTTCTAAAAACATATAGAAAAAATATTTGATTGTAATGTTGTATATGTTATAATAATTAAATATGAACAATAGAAGTTTTTTGGTCTGTTTTGATTATACAAAGATAAAGTAGTTAAGCTAATTCTAAAATTAAATGTGTTGTAGCTTGTGGATTCATAAATAAGATTATATCCAAGGACGTTGACTAATTAATTTGGAACAAGTCGTTGTAGGAAATGGGTTCCTTTAGGAATAATTAGCGTTACTTAAATTAGACCCGCGCTTCTAGAAATAATTGTATAATTGCAACAAATTAATCCTCTCACCACAAAATGAAATTTACTGATTTCAGTGTATAAGTATATCTTGTATGAAGTTTTAGTGTAAAGTAGTGTTCTTAAATATCATTTTGTTTTTATGCTGTTAAACCTCGTTATGTATGAAAAATTGTTTATTACTAAAAATAGAAATCAATGCATCCTAGAGACATCACGAAATAATTCTGGAACTCAGAAAAAAATATAAAGTTATCCTTCAGTGTGATGTCCATGGCAAGATGTCTCTATTTTATTTTTTTTAAGCTTAAGCAGCGATTTGTTACTGTGATTTATATTCCTCGTTCTCAGTCAACATATTTTTATTATGATTTTTATTTAGCATAATTTCGTTAAATGTTGTGATTAATTAAAAAATTTCTTATTTTAGAAAAAAAAAACTTTTGATACAAACATATTGTTATAGTATTTCACTAAATATTAAGCTATACTGGTTATTATATATACTATAATGGTTATTTTATCACTTTTAATAAATCATGTAGAAATTATTGTTTCTTTGATTGTTAATAATTCATGAGCAAAGAAAATTTTCAAATTCATGTGCTAAATGTAACCAAGATGGTATAAAAAGGTCTTCTTTACTTCAAACATTAAGTGTACTTTTTTTTTTTTAATCATTTATTTATTGTTATATACAATTGTATAACATATATACAACAAGTAAATTTGCTGTAGGGGAGATAGTGACATGATACAAACATGTGGAGAATGTACTCATTGCTAGAACTCCAATAGCATTTCTAGAGGAGAAGATCCCGAGGCCATCTTCTTTTCAGACGCCTAGGAGGGTTATTGGGTAATGAAGGAGAAGCCAGGTTAGAAACAAGTGGATTTGGGTGGTTGGGAAGTTTATCATGGAAGGAATGGTATCTGGTTTTGGCCAAATCGACAACATATGGGACATTGAGGTCATGATTGATGACTTGATTTGTGACAAAGTGAGGAGCGTTAAAGATTTTGGACTGTAAGGATTGGATTCGGGAGGAATTTGATGGTTGAGTGGAGCCCCAAAGCTCAACTCCGTATGTCCAGATAGGCCTTTAAATAGTCATGTAGAAGTGTACTTTTAAGTATATTTTTTTTAGTTTGTCCAATCAATCAATAAAAATTAAGTATAGTGCCAGGTCCCTCCAGACTTACATTATTACCCCACTCTTGTTTTATTCATCTACTAGCATAGATGGATGTGCTTTGTTACTTTGTTAGTTAGCATAGTGACTGATCACTTTGGAGGATAGACTAGCTAGCTCCGGCTTATAGTCTTTACGCTGAGGTATCATTCTCAGAGGATGAAGTTGTTCAGGGAATCTATCCCATTCCTCTATACCTGCATAGATATACACTTACTGGCGCTGTTTCACTGAGCTGTTTTTTTTTAAATTTTACGTAAGTCCAGTCAACTAATTTTCAAAAATTGTATTTTCATGAAAGAAGTTTTTTTCTCAATGATTCTGTTTGTTTTGGGTGTAGCGAAAATAGGAAAAATAACCAAAATATGGAATTTTTTTTCCCTTAAGTTCTTTTAATATTTAATTTTCAGTCGATCTACAACACCTAGAAAACAAAAATAAAACCGTCTTGTTTTGACTTTATTACCTGGCATTTGTTAAATAGTTAGAATTTCGGCTCCTATACTATTATTTAGTTTAGGTTCTAGCTTAGAAACTTTAAAACAGTACTGCAATTTAGCCATTTTATATAGTTATTTCGATTTCGTTGCTAAACCTGATTCCTAATTTAGTAGAACTTTATATGAATTGCTACACAGCTGTAATTATTTCTCAACTAATTAAAAAAAGGATTTCCTCCTTTTCATTATAGCTCTTTATTGTTCTATAAAAAAAAATTCTGTAATTTAAAATCAGTAATTATTAGTTACAATAAATAGCTCAATCCATCTTCAACATTAAAACTCAAATATATGATTATTATTGTTTTTTAAACTGAACTTTAACGTAAAATACTCGTCGTTTTGTCTATTTTAAATGTTTTTGTTCCTCATTAGAACTCTTAAAGGAAAACTTGGTATGGTGTCAAGATTTTTAGCGTTTTCCAATTGTCTGTTGGTGTGGCAGGTGACGAAAACATGAGACAGGGTCGTGAGATATGAGCTCCATTACTGCAGTTCAAGGTGACACTAACATCTGTGCGCTGGACACGATACCGTCTTGTCTTTGTTCCCTTCGGCTGGGATTTTCTGTTTCCAATCTCATCACCTGGAAAAACTTTTTCTTAATAAGCCATTGTTCATTTACTTGTTTCTAATGTAATCAGTAAAATTTCATAAATGTTCAGTTTTGTTGTTAATATGCATTTGAAATTTTAACAAATCGTTTCCTCCATTCTTCCCCTATTACTTTTTTCTAATCATTTTGATCGTATAGTAAGGTAAGGATTAATACGAATTTGAACTAAATTATATGTTTTATTGATTTTGTAAATATCAGAACTCTGTCCGAAATTACTGTCATTGAAATCAATCTAAAATACAATATACCTCCAGGGTATCTCACTATACATGTTCACCCTATATGTTTGTAATTTACATTTCATTTTGCTGTGTCCTAACTTGCTTATGGTCTATCATTTGAGGTTATTATTAATTTTCTAACCTGTGTTCAATTATACTCAAGCTCTCTTAACTGTGGAATTTACCATGAAATGTGTTACGTTTGTTTTAAGGATTTTCATAATTACTTACGAATTCATATCGGGCATTTGGTTGATCCGGCGTGTACCGATAGACAACTCTCTAAAAACCTCAAATATTTCTGCGGTTATTGATGATTTGTGTGCTGTAAATCATAAATGACGGATCCTTATGAGTGTTTAAATTTTAAACTACTATTCTGTTTTTGGGTTTGTTCGATTTTCCGCCACGTTTGCACAGAAATCCTTAAAAAAAAAAAAAAAAAAAAAAAAGTATAAAATCGTATAGTTTGCTGTTTTTGGTTATTTACGAAGTCAGGACTCTTGACAAAAGGTGTACTCGATATGAATTATTCTTAAACTCTGCTTTTGCTATATGAATACGTAAACAAAAAAATCTGGATCTAATTTACCCACTTTCATAGTATATGGTTTTATGTTGTACAACTTAAATGCATGATTTAGTCCTATTTTTGTGAAAGAATCGCAATTATAGAATTGACTGATTGCTTTTCGAATGATTTTTCATCGACAAACAGTCAACATATAACTAAACACTTAGTTTTATTTGTTGTTTTGGCAAATGTTTCTAGTTTTATTGTTAACTAAGATAGAATTTCACGTGGAAATGCGTAGGAGATGAATGTATATGGGGACGGGTAGAAGTAAATCTGTTGAAGTACAATCTGGTTCACAGCCAACTAAAATAGTTCAGTCATTTTAGTGTTATGAATGAAGAGAATGTTCTTGAGAAATAAATGGAAGTTCTCCTCTGACAGATAAATCGACCAAGAGTATCTTTATTAAGAAGCATCCCAAGGATTGTAGGATATAAAGACCAAACTTGCAGCAATGATTGAAGAAGCTGAGAAGGAACCTGAAGGACTAGCAGCGTTGTACTGGCGTCCTTCGGAGATCGGTAACGGCTGCAAGAGAAGCGAAAATATTGATCAATGTTTACTTTCTCTGTACGTGCTTTTTGTATAAAAGGTTCTTCTAATAAAAGTGAAATTTTATTTTTTAATTATTAATCAAAATTCTAATAGTCTCAGGTTTAGCCATGTTATTGATTTTAGCTGTTTTTCTTTTGTGATGCCATTAACTCACGTCTCTTACCAGGCCAGGTTACAAACAAAACCATTAAAAGGCGATAAAGTTATATTTCTTTTCTAATTATACCGTATTTGTTCCTACTTGTTTTTCTTCCAAAATATTTTAGTCCAGCGTGGATATTTTATTTTTTTAAGGAAGTACGGAATGCACGTTCTCAACGTGATAATTGGGAGTAAAAAAGTAAAAACTAATTGTATTTGTTTTGGAAAAAAATCACTATGCATCAACATGGTGAAATAAAATAAACGTGATCAAAAGATTTTTTTCTTTTCACGTTCAAAATGTAAAAGAGTTTAAAAATATGAAATCAATTTGACAATATTAGTCGGTTTACAAAAATTAACACAAAAAAAAAAATTAAAACTCCAAAATAAGGTTTTATTTTTATTTTTTTGGTATTCCATCAGTTTTGATCTTGCACGATTCATCTAAACTTCCAGAAACCAGGCAGTCAGGCTTCCTCCTTGCAACTCCTCCCTCACCCTCATTCCATTGCCCGAGCTGCCGGAGTAAGATCAAGTCCTATTTCCAAACGCGTTTTTGAGCTTATAAATCGAACCGATATTTCACGAAACTCTAATTCCAGAGCAACTCTTGGTAAACAAATGCGGTTAAGTCGTTTTTACTGTTTTATATTTTCGCGATTTCTGGAAAAGTTAATATTATTTTTGGATGATATATTTATGAATTTTGAACATTCATTAAATGTCTGATTCCATTTTATATCTGTCCATAAAAATGTTTTAAGGCTAAATGAAGTGTATTAGCATTGTATTTGACTTGATTCTTTGCCCTCATAATTTCTATTTTTAAATATTTTCAGATTCTTCCCATAATAATAATAAACTTCCCAACCACCCAAACCAACTCATTTCTAACCTGGCTTCTCCTTCACTACCTAATAATCCTCCTAGACGTCTGAAAAGAAGATGGCCTCGAGATCTCCTTTAGAAATGTTTTTGGAGTTCTATCAATGGGTAGATTCTCCACATGTTTGTATCATGTCATAATATCACTTACAGCAAATTTACTTGATGTTTATATATGTATACAGTTGTAAATAGCAATAAATAAATTATTTTTAAAAAAATATTTTCCGAATTCAAAAGTATAACAGTTTACTTTATTTTTTTCCTTCTGAAAGTTATTCAGATTCCTTTGGCATGACGCCATTGTGTGATTTAGGAAATGTTTACGTCTGGCCTAAAATTTTCCAGATGCTACTGACATGAACGGTAATCTAAAGATGCTCTTCTGAAAATGATGTCATTGTTTGAAGCAATTGTTTCCTTTCGATGACCATTCTTAACGATTAATGTATGCATCATACTTCCATTTATTAATGAGAAATCTATGGCTAACTGTAACTGTATGTATATTTATTTTCTCGATTATGATGTACTGGCTAAGTAATCATGTATATATATAATATAAGTTGTAGTTGTCGGTATTCTATTTAAATCATTGCGAATTTAACCTAATGACAATTGTTATTCATGCTATGCATGTAGAAAGTGTCTCAGCAATGTTCGACGTTGGCAGCAATTACCAAGGCTGTAATGGAAATTCGAAGGACAGAATTTAAATTTATTATTTGACTTTAAATCGCTAAAACCTTTATTGCTCGTGATGATAAATTAATTTATTTGATGTACGATGATCTATCCTTTTCTACAACGAATATTGTGGCTTTTGTTACGCGTGAATCTGGTAATAGTACCTTAGAAATTTGGTTCATAATTTTTATTAAAATATTTTATTTCTGTGTAAACTTGTACTGTTAAAACTAGTAGGAGTAAACCAAGAAATATGGTTACGTCCGATGACATATTGTTTTAACAGTTGTGGCATGTTACTTTTAAAGTAAATTATCTGTTTTATGTTTGTTTTTTCTCATTATAGCTATTATAATCAAAAATATCTTATAGAAAATAACTTATAGAATTCCGTTTTTATTCTGGATATTTTTAGTCTCTATTTCTCTATTTTTCTCCTTTATTCAATTATCAAATGCTTTTATAGTTCGCATTTATAAATTTTTGAATAATTTTAATGGAAAGTAGTTAATTATTTCAAATAAACAAAATTAAAAATACTTTGGAGGAAGATTTTAATTAAATTCGGCATTTAAGCCCTGTTAAACTATTTCAATTGGTATAAGATCTAGCTGATATGTATGATTATTTACTTTTACATTGAAAAATCGTTACACCAGTTTTTGAGAAACTCTAAAAAATGTTTAAAATCTATTCTATAAAGTGGTTATTCTGGTTGTTCTATTTTATCGAAAAAGTTTTTGCAACATTCCAGGTTCCATCTTCAAATTTCGAAATTTTGTACGATCGCAATAGTATATATTCCATGTATAGGTAAGTGAAAGTAGAGAAGGATATTTTTCTTAATAATGGCAAACAATTTGAGATTTTGAAAAGTCCATCTTGGCGTTTGCTGTATAAACTTCCTTTACATCGTATCGTAAAGTTTTCAATTTAAAATTGATGGACGCACACGATTGATTCAGATAACAACAATGACGCTGGGGGTTTTGGTACAAAAAGTAAGAACCGCTAAGAAAGAGGAGCTTATTAATGAGGATGTTCCCAATGGTTACGTACCGCTGGCGGAAAATGGATCAGCGACCTCACTTCCAACGGACCGTGCCGTTCCAACCTTCACACCTTTAACCGCTTTACCTCGGAAGCTCCTCTTCATTCAAGTCTCTCCGCTCTTTGTAATTCATCAAAGCAGGACCATCCTGGGAGGAAAAACATCTCTCGAAAACGGATAGCTCGAGTTTAAAAACGACATTTTATATATTTTAGTATAAGATAAATTTAAAATGGCAATATTCTTAAAAATGAAAAGTAGAATTAAATTTATTAAAAGGAAGATAATTATTGTTGTAAGAAAAATTATACGCGCGCGACCTTATGATCCAGCTTTAGTATTTAAATGTCCTTTCGAGCGGGTAGTTGAGAATTATTTCTGTATCTTCTCGAGGGCTCCCTGCCAGAAATGTAGTTGTAGCGTTTCCTTTCCGACTCGTTATACCACCTCTACTCAGGTTTCACTATCTTCGGCAGCATTTTTATTCTACTCCTCAACCTAATAAATATTTCTTTCTTGACCTAAAATTATTTATGTTATTCAGTATGTAATAGGAACTATTTAAAAACTGAAGTAAATAGTAAGAACCGTAATTTTTTTTTTTGTTACTTTTAATGAGTTAGTGAACGTACTTCTCACATTGCAGTCAATATTCGGAAGTAAATAGATGGTGCAGATTTCAGGCCCTTAATTTCAGTAGTTAGCTAATCGGTGAAACAAAAATTTATTCTTGGAATAATTTTATAGTAAGACCTGTGTATTATGATGAGTAGTTTCAAAAAATAAAATTATTAGCTGAAATATTTATTTCGTCGATTAGTATACTATTAAATTAAGCGAATATTGCACCTTCGATTTAGTACTGGATTTAGAATATTAATTAAAAAATAATTCATTAAAAATAAAACTTTTTACAAGGAGTCTATACATGTACATGGGGCTTAGTAAACACGTGAAACTCTTTCTTAATTTAGTTAGTTTATTCTTCGATTTTATTACACATTAAATCAATATCAGTTAAATTAATATATTCAGAATTGCGTCTAAATTTTTGCCGTGTCCCCAAACATTTCCGTTCCACCTGGAATGTTCCAGTTGATTCAAACGAAGGTCATTTTGATATCTACTTCAATATGCATAAGGAATAATTATGGTTCATAAATAATTATAGCAAGAGAAATATTTTGTTAATCGTTCTATTCAAATACTTTACGTATGATAAAAAAAAATCATATAACCTGTTGATAATTGTTATCAGCAGGTGATATGAAATTTTTTTTTTAAATGAAAAAGTTCCGGAACCATTGAAGTTTCACCTAAAGAGTGGTGACGAGACTTTATCAACATCTATATTTCCTGAGACGAAATGTATCTGAATTACCAAAATGAACAAATGACAGTTGTATAACTAGACTTAGCAATTGTGCGAGTATAATGTTCATTCACCCCTCCTAACCTCGACAAGTTTGGGTATTTTTTATTTATTTTCGCTCTTGGAGGAGGGAGTATAAAGAACGGAAGAAGCAGCAGGAAAACTATAGCCAAAAATTCGGGCCTTATGATGGGCCATGGAGCGTGCCAAAAGAGTAGCCACCAATCGGTGACTGCCTTCTGTTTCTATGAAGATTACAATATGCCTATTAATCTCAACTTAAACCTAAACTCCAAGGGCGTGGCCAACCCTCCATTTTGTGGCTTCACTTTTGCTTTGAATGAGGATAGGGCCACCTGTTTTTGCTGGATCATAACAATGGTACTTGTTCTTTCTTTTGAGGTTATTGTTGTAGGTTATTCTAGCCTTATCCGTTAATTTTATAGCGCACCCTCCTCTTGAATTTTCTATGATATGGGGTAATTTTATGTTATTATCATAACGGGAACTTTGTTTTATTACATTTTGAACACGCTTATATTGCGCACGCAACGTAGAAAAATCTATTAAACAAAATCGTTTAAGAATTAAAATTTTCCGTGAGAAGCCTCAATTATAATAGCGATTTCTCACACGCGAAATTTATTTTTGAAACAATTTTGTTCTTTAGGTTTTTCATTTTCCATACAGTTTACACTGTAAATCGTCAAAACCCGTGAATCATATTTGTGGTTTTTGGCCATTTAAATTCGCTATTAGGTATGGGAAATGTTAGGTTCAGTAGGTTCAATTTGTGAAAATTTAATCACCAAAGTCTCATCTTTTGTATCAAATATATATATATATAAATAAACGAGATCGCTTGTAATGTATACTTTTATTCCTATTGTTTAACCTCATTGTGAGTGTATGATTGTATTTTAGCAGATTTTAGCCATTCGATGGCCTCATATCCAAAGATAATATTATTAATAAGGCTGATTATATCTTTAAATTAATTACTATTACCATGAAAGTAAGATTAATATTAGCGATGCCAAGGTTGATAAGGAGGGATTCAAACCTTGACTGAGGTAGTGTGTGGGATAATAGAGCTTTAAATACAGGTTACCTTGCTGGCCGTATGACAAGGGGCACACCATCACACACTTAGAGATGTATATTTTTATCCCTTGGCTGGCAATTAGAGGAAGAGTCGGAAATAGGGCAGTTCGATTTGTTAGCTACCGAGGGCACTCAAGGGCATCATTATGTCTTAGCCAGCTTCAATTTATTTTTTTTTTTTTAATCACTTCCTCTTTAGTCAATTTTGGAACGACGATCGGGGGAGCTATAAAACAGTCGCCAGGTCTCTAATTTCCCTGACCGGGTCACGGTATCATAAAGTTATTTCACCATCAAAAGGTTCGAATTAACCTAATTTTGATGGGTTGGGATTTTGATAAGTTTAGTTACTAGCATAGTCCTATGATACCTGAAAGTATTTTGAAATCAGAAATGCCAAAATAATTTTTAAAAATTAATCATTAATCTATCTTTTGAACCAATTTTATTTTATTTATTGAGTTTTATTATTAAAAGCGCCGAATTCAAACAACAATATGCAGTAGTGCAGTAGAGTAAGGTATATATCATTCCCCCATAATTTGAAAACCCGATTAATTAGAAAATTGGAGAACCTACATAAAATCACGAAATTTAGGGTGAAATATTACTTAATATCTTACTACAGTCAAAATTGCTTTTATACGCTATTTATGGAGGTTAGTTTTCCAAATATGATACTGAGCATGGAACAGTTATGGAATTATTCATGGAACAGTGAAAACATTAAAAGGAACATCGTTTTTATTATCTTTTGTATACTGTTGTGTTTTTTGTTGTGGCTAAGTTCCTATGAATGGGTTTATTTATTAAAATCACTTATTAGTTCACAAGATTTTTTTGTTTAAATCACAAAATAGTTAAGTAAAAATTATAAGAACCAATTGCGATTAGGGATGACAAGATTGCAAATTTTTAGGTCTGTTAGTTAATGATCTCTTGAAAAAAAAAATTCTATACATTTATTTATCCTTGATGATACAATGTATTTTTACAAAACTAAGTGCAAATTCCTGAGTTCCGCCAGTTAAACCTTGTCCTGTTCATAGAAAAAAAGTAAAACCCAATTCGACTTTAACCAAATTGCCACTTTCCGGAAACGTTCAGAGTGAATGGCCGCAGAACCATGAGTCTATTTAATATGTTTGTGTCGGTTTACATGCCTTATTCTCAATACCGAGCTTACTCTCGTTTATCGCTGCCAAAACCAATTAGTTTTATTGGAATAAGAATCTGCAAGGAGGTGATTTGGTCAGAATCATGCTCGACAGATTTTTACCCAATAAGTAGGTACCTTCATGAGGCTAGGTGGACCCCGAAGGGCTATAGTGAAACAAAAAATAATTATCTGTCACTGCTGGATTCGAAACCGGGTCCTTGGAGTTTGTAGCACAATGCCTCACCATTGAGCTACCCACTCCCACGCAATATAATATAACCCTTAATAAAATATATAAATATAATATAACCCTAGCCATATACCTCAAAATCTCAACCATCACATTCATGTTATAAGAGAAACCCAGTTTTAGAGAAGTACAACATCCTAACACACAGCAAATGTTTATCACCAAACTATAATTTTAAATAGGGACTTTGAAAAAACAACTGTATTAACAAAACTAAATTTTTTTATCATGGTGCCCAACCTACAGAAATCTGCGGACCATTAAGTGGAAAATTTAATCCAGTACGGCCTGCTCCTACTCCTTGTTTGGGTTAGAGGGAGCCCCCTTCGGAAAATATTTGAAAATTAGGTAATTTATTGTCCATTAAGCTATTAAATCCTATCAGTTAGCATCCAAACATCAATAAAATAGTTCTTGCAATAAATCCTCACAAAAATATCTGTTGCCGGAAGCCTCCCGATCTAATAATCACGTGATCACTCTGATGTTTATCGGACTTCAAAATATGTTGGGTACTGGTATTAATAAAATACGTTTATTCGTAATATAATAATAAATAATATTATATAATAATAAATATACCAATATTAACATACATATAGATATAATAATAAAATACCTTTATTCCTTATTTCCCTGTACCATTGGAGATAGTTTTTTTTATATAAGAATAACACTCCTTTAATTAACCTCTTTTACTTGTTTCTATCTGATACTGAATTGTTTTACGGTTTAATAAAGATGCTTATTAATTTATTGTAATTCCTTAATGAGGTGTTTGCTGAAGTTTTTTAATTAGAACTACTATATCTTGCCTGGTTATGTGCTACGGGGTATAAAAAGATTTTTTCCACTTTGCTGACCGTGGCAGTTTGAGATAAGCTGTTATAGTTTAGTATGCTGCCTGTTAGAGATCTAATAGCTGTACCATAGTTGGCAATTATCTTCCCATAGCTATATCATTTAGCCTGTTAAATATTTGTTTTGCCTTATGGTATGCTTCGCCTGCTCCCTATTGCGCTATTTTGATGAACACAATGTTTTTTAGCATTCCTAACTCAACTGCTATTCATATTTTTACAACAAAGAAAGGTAAAATATTATTAGATTAAATAATACACAGTTTGTATTGCAAACAGATTTCTTCTGAATCTGCCTGCCCTATGGTAAACCTTCCATGTCAAACTAAATGTTTGTTTTTATTTTTTTTAACAGAACTCTTTAATTGTTGATTATATTCGCACTCAGTTATTAATTTTTGTATAGTACTGTGTTATCGTATATTATTAACCACTGGCTGGCATGTCTAGACCTTTTGAAATCCGAGGCGGTTTTATTTTCGTTCCTCCTTTTAAAAAAAAGTGAAAAGTTTTTACATGAAAACGATTCCGTTCTCTATTTGTAGTAAAACAATTATGTTGTTTGTTTGATATAAAGTTATTTTTCAAATAAAAAAAATTAATTTTTGTAATTATACCCCTTATATAACACTTAGGAAGATATCTAAAATGCATATTTCATTTCTATTTTCAATTGTAACCCGACGGGAATTGAATAATTTCATAAAAATTATATTTTATTGCTTTTACTAATTAAAAATAATTTTGTTTATTTCAAAAATGACTTTTCGAATAATTTTAGCATATTCATCCGACATTTATTAGATAATCTATATTAAGTGCTAATTTTAACTGGATATAAAATTAATGAAAACTAAAATTATAATAGTTTATTTATTTCTAAATTCTTATTGCTATAATTGTATTTATATTTTTTTGAGGAGTGGGCGATTGTGTATTTTAACTATTTAATTATCGTTCATTGGATTTTTCGGAGCTGCCATTATCGACATTTAATTCATAATCCAGCTTTTCGATTTAATTACAATATAATCTGGCAGAATTCTTCGATATAGGTATCGTTTATTTGGTTTCCAGGATTCTATTTTCGAATTTACCATATATTACGGTAGTATTTGTTACCGCTCATGTGCATTTCGATGTGGGGATCATTTATTGTTTTTTCGGTGGTTCTGATTATCTGTTTTTAGAATCTTATTTTTTACTGCTCCACCATTTTGGATTATTGTTATTTTTGTGGTTTTCTTCGACGAGGAGATCGTTCATAGGGTTTTCAGTAGTACTAATTCTGTTATTCTATCTCGCATTCGCGTTTGTTTATTGTTACTTTTTTACTTTTCCAGGACATGAAAATCGTTTGTTGGGTTTTCAGATGTCTTAATTCTATTTTAAAGAGGAACCCTCCGCATGCACACAAACACAAATTCAAAAATTGTTTTCAGAACACCCAAAAAACGTTCCCAGAACTCCAAATGTAACAATAAATAGAAATGTTAAAAAAAATAAATTCAATTCAGAAACAGAATCCTGGACACCCAAAAAACGACACCTATATCGCATAATTCTGCCAAACTATATAATAGTTAAATTGTGATGCTGTATCTTGAATAAAATGTCGATATTAGCAACTGTAAAAATCCAATGAATGATAATTACATGTTTAGATTCATAACACCCTCCTTCCCAAAAAACAAATTGAAAATATATTTATAACAAAAAGCATTTAAAAATAAATAAACAACAATACGTTTATTGTTCATTAATTGTATATCTAGTTGAAATTAGCACTTAATATAGATTATCTAATAAATTAGATAAATGGCGGATGAATATGCCGAAATTATTTGAAAAGTCAGCATTCAATTTAACATAATTATTTTTAATTAATGGAAGAAATAAAAATACAGGTTTCAATTTATTTGAAAATGCTTATATACGTTACATATCAAGTAATATTTATTTATTATGTATTAAGAACAATTCATTCATCATGTATGTGTGTGTTTAGTGAATTACTTTATGTTGTTTAGGGTTGCTAAACACGAATCTGAAGTTGTCAAACAATTTTTTTTACACAAAATATGAGAAATCATCCAACCAACCACTAAAAACCAATTACTTTTTTTTGTTTTCATTTTGGGCTTATAACTTGCAAAGTGACCTTTCTAGGTAAGATAAATTTTAACTTTAGTCTTAGTTTTAGAGATTGTTGTTAGTATTATTGATTTAATCATATTTGCAGTTATTATACATAGCTTTTATTATCAGTTGACTAATAACATGTTGGAGGGTGAAACACCTGCGACAATAACGCTACGTTTATATATACCTGTATATTTTATGGTCGTAAACAAATGCTACGCCTCATGTTCTTTAGTTGAAAGAAACAGTTCGTCTAAAAATATATTTTTATAGAATATAACTCCATGCACTTTACAAGTTTCTTTAGTCCATCATCTACACTGAACCGTAGGTAACAACGATAATGTCGTTGGTCCATTATTGTTAATTATTCTTCTCGCGAATCGGAGACTCGTTTGTATATATTTTGGTCCGAGAGCAAAATAGTTGGTTTTGATAGGATATCAACCGTGGTTTGACTTACCATTCTGGGTCCTCTCAACCCTTAAAAATTTTACTTCATATTAGTTCGGAAACAAATCAGTTAAAGCACTACTCTCCACACTGCCTTTGTATAGAAGTACTATAGGCTTCTCTTCCTGTAGACAAGACATTCATTAATTTTTTATCAGTTTTTTCATGCATCCCTCTCATTGATTTGATTTGGAAATAAATGATCTTTGGTAGATTGTTCCAAATTTCATTCTGAACAATTACTTCTCTAGTTTATAGGATGAGGAAAAGAAATCAATCAAAATTTCGTATTATAGACGTTTAATGCTCTTGCTTGTCGGTATACAGTTCACCATTTTAATTACTTAATGAAATTGAAAATTAGGTTAATTGTAAACTTGAAGTAATTTGTGGGAGGTTCGCGGGAGAAGACAGGCTTTTCCTTTTTTTAATTAAGCGCTTCTTGGGATCGAAAGAAGGGCAAAAGTGGACTTGTGGTAAGCTAATCTCTCACGTGATGGTTAACTGTTCATTAACTTTGTGAATCTGGAGCGGTTAATAACCTGAATGGATGAGAACTTTCATTCATGAAGTATCCTTTAACTTTGAATGAATTTCTCCTTAGAACTGAGTCATACCTCTTCTGTTCAATTTATATGAAAAAAATGTGGAAATTTTTGAGGAAAGAAAACTTTAACATTCTTCCTCAAACAACTTGAGTATGATTAGTTTCATAGTAGCCCAACTCTGGTAATAAGATACTGCATTCATAGATTTTTTTTATTTCAAAAAATAAACATATACATTATTTTATTTTTTTTAACAAGAACATTATATGAGAAGATAGTTGGGGGTGTGGTCAGAGAATAATACAAATAAGTTCAAAAAACTTATTTATATTATTCTCCTACCTCACCCCCAACCATCTTCTCTTCTTACATATTATCCACAGTCAAGTATGTTCTCATCATTAAGAACATTGAGAACACAAGTATAAATAGAGGTCATTATACTTAATTATAATAATAAATAAAGTTATGTTATCCCCGTTTTGATGTCTTCTAATTTTTCAGCACTTGTATAGACATCACTCATTTATTTCAATCAATTATCAACTTTTCCAAAACAACTATTCTCTTCAAAATATTTTGAAATAAAATCAATGTTATTATATTAAATGAGGTCTTTATTAACTCAAGGTTACACTTTTTATTATTTATTTATTTCACCTTACCCTTTGAGCAATACAGGCATGCACCTTCAGTTTGAGGAACAATGGCTGCAAATTTAACAATTTTTTTTCTCATTGTTTGTTGTTCTTTTTCTATCCCCCTTCTGCTCCTCCTCTGGTTTAATGAATGATGTTTTTTAATATGTAGTCCTTATGTCATTCTCCTATTAAATGTTAGTCCGAGGTATTACACTCCATCTGTTTGCGTGATGAGTGGGTTGTTGATGGATATTGAAGGGCATATCTCTTGTTTAGTAGTAAGTAAGTATTGTAGTAAGTACTGTGTAGTAAATATTGTTTTGAGACTATTCATTGCTCAGTTGAATCTTCTATAGTTAGCTTCAGTCGTGTAACTTTTATGAGTTATGTTCTAAGTATAATGAGGCCTGTGTTGCATTTTGATGTCTTGTAATTATGGCTGTCAGCATAGATAGCTGTCAATATTCTTGTCAATTCTGGGCATTTGCTTTTATATGTATTACATAGCATATGCTTGTAATTACCATTTATCAAGTCATATTACGGTTTTTTTTTGTAAATATCTAATTTGTTGTGCTACTTCTGTGGGGGGTGAATGAGGGTGGTGGTAGTGTCAGTTGTAATGGTATGTCTTAACGTATGATTTACAAAGGTGTCATGTTCTCTGATTGTATTGTCAGTTCTATGGTGTAAATAAGGAAGAGAGACAGTTGGTAAAGAGCTCCAATTTTTCTTCATCCAAGCCCAAGAAACATACTCTTTTTTAAGAGGTGCTGGCATTTCATGAGTTTGCGTAAACTCACATTGTCTGTCAGGCGGCATTTAATGTAAGTGTCAAAGTTTGGCCAGTCAGATTTAGCAATTTGTCATTTAAGTTTATTATTTAGTTTATTAAATGTTTGGCTGCCCGATGGTTATCTGTTAATCTGCCATTTTGTATATAGATACTGATGCTGACCATGCTGCATGTTGTATGGTTTTCATGAACTATTCCACTGCTTCCTCTAGTTTTCCCTCAGTTTTGATTGAAACAGGGACTGAGAGATTTGAGTGTAGGTTCTATATAAGTCCCAGTCCATAATACCTTGTGTGAATGTAGGTCTCTTTAGTGCCTCCGAAGGCTCTTAAAAAAAAAATTTGCTCTAGGAAGTGATCACTGCAAAGGTCAAAGCTCGTACTTATGGTCTTGGGGTACTTTTCTTAATCCTATAGTTTAGTAGTCCTTTAGTTTACTTTTCTTAATACTTTAGTTAAGAAGTCAAGTAAACCTGAGGTTTTACACCTAGAAGTAGGCCTGTAAATGGGAGACTTAGGGGTTATGTCTAATGACAGTTTTTGAACAAAACACAATAAGTCACTTCCTCTAGGGGTTTACAATCTTGAACTCCAGCATTGGTGTTTGGCGTTTTACTTGCCTCCAGTAATAAAACACCGACTTATTCATCTTAAGAACTCAGACAATATGGAGGATGTAAACTCGTACATAGGGTGGGAACAATAAACTGCTACAAAAGTTATATAGTTTTTTTGTGTACAATGTTATGTAATGTAATGGGTAAGTGTATATGACTGTGCTTTAGTGACGTACAATGTGTATATGTGGTGTAGTAACTGTGACATAGTAATTTGACATTAGTGACATTTTAATGATAATGACAGTACCTTCTTGTGCTTTGCCTTATTAAAGGTTAGATTGTCAAAATGTTGACCAAAAACAATTTTACATTTTACTAACTTAATTACAATCAAATGTTAAGTTTTCACTTATTGCAATGCTGTTACATTAAAGTGTTAATGTATTTGCTGTACATATCCTGTTTTGGAATAATGCACAAATAAATATGGTAACATTTTGGAAAGTTCTTTTCATATAAATATTCCTATGCCTTTTATATGGAATACCTTATTTTGTATTTCTTTGTTGATGCATTTCTCTTGTTGTCCTGTGTGTGTGTGTATATATATATATAGATTATAACTGTGATGATAACTTGTCTTTTTTTTTTTAAATGAATTATTCATTTATTCTTCAATGAAATAAAACATATTGTAAAATTATAAAATCATTTTCCAGACCTTTACTGCTTGGTGCAATTCACATTTGAGGAAAGCTGGTACTTCCATTGATAACATTGAAGAAGACTTCCGAAATGGGTTGAAATTGATGCTCCTATTAGAAGTTATCTCTGGTGAAACCCTACCCAAACCAGACAGAGGGAAAATGCGCTTCCATAAGATTGCCAATGTTAACAAGGCCCTCGATTTCATTGCTAGCAAGGGTGTAAAATTAGTATCAATAGGCGCTGAAGGTGAGAATCAATACATATTATATTAAGAATTAACTTCACAGATATTGTAAGTGAGCCTGCATTAATTTCTGGTTAACAATTATGTAAGATTTTACTGCATCCTGTAATTTCTTATTTTTTACTTTTATTTGTTTCTTGGTACATCAATTTTTGCATCAGTTAAAACACTTTAAAACCTAATCTTGGCATTTTATTTTAAATTTTTAGATTTGAAATTGGTACTTATAATATCTATGAAGTTAACCAATTAGCATTAAACTCCTGTTTGTCATTCTGAATGATTTATGAGTATTTAACCTTCTTGATATAAAAATATTACATAGACCATGGCTTGATGATTTCATAATGTTTGGCATTTCTAGAAATTGTTGATGGTAACCTAAAAATGACACTGGGTATGATTTGGACTATCATCCTGAGATTTGCCATTCAAGATATTTCTGTGGAAGAAATGACTGCCAAAGAAGGTCTGTTGTTATGGTGTCAAAGGAAGACAGCTCCTTACAAGAATGTCAATGTACAAAATTTCCATTTGAGGTATGTTTAAATTAAATGATAAATTGACTTACAATTTGTGGTATCAATATCCTCTAGCCTCTTTTAAATATGAAATTAAGAAATAACTAATACTTTCTAATGAAAAGTAATTTTACATAGAAATAGGCATGGGTGAGATAGATGAGGTTGATCAGTGGCTAAGGTGCTGGACTCCTTACTCTTGGTCCTGGGTTAGAGCCGAGCTGAGTATGCTAAATAGTTATTTATTCTATAATATCAGCCACGGATTGATCGTGGGCTCAGAAGACCCTCTTGGGGAACATCATGCCTCTAAATGGCAGTTTAGCTTGATCTTGACCTGATCACTTTCTTAATTAATCTTAGTACTTTTTGTTTTCCCTGCCTGGTAATTTCTGAAATTGGAAGTGAGGAATGGGGGGGAGGGGGCTATCACTTGATTCTAACCCTGTGGGAGGGTCAAGTTTTCATTCTGTGGAACCCCAATGAAATAAAAGTTGACCTCCCCTCCTCTAGGCCAGATTGGAACTAGAACCACTACAGTTATGAGGTTGCTAAGGTGAAGTCTTAACTCCATTTGTCGAAGATGGCCCTTTTCTTGATTAACTATTACTCAAAAACGGTACTTCCTTACAGAATAGTAAGTCATAAACACTTCATAGATTGTAATAGTTGAGGTTCCCCCAATCTCCCGAGGCATTGCAAGCATAAAAAATTAGTCCATTTGACTCGAAATAAGTATAATTTATAAGGAAAAAGTCACATTATGAGTGAGCTGTAAAAGAAACAGTTTATCTCCAAACCTAAAAAAATGTTAGTGGACGAGTATTTTTTTTCTTAATTACATGATCTGTTATATATTTAGAGAAATAATTCTATTTTTTTACACTCATATTTTTTACCAGTCACTAAATCAATTTATTTTTATACAATATATAGTATTTTAGAATGATTCTGAAACATATTTGATGAATTTAAAAATATTATTCTTATACCATGTTAAAAATTGTTAAAATTTCTTTTAGTTTCAAGGATGGTTTGGCATTCTGTGCTCTTATCCACCGTCATCGACCAGATTTGATCGACTATAATAAGCTTTCTAAAGACAACCCTCTGCAGAACTTGAACACAGCCTTTGATGTTGCTGAAAAATACTTGGATATTCCTCGTATGTTGGATCCAGAAGGTGAGATTCATTTATTTATTTTAAAATTCTGTACAAAAAATCAAGTTAAGCTGCCCTGATACAATATTTCTTACTAGTTAGTTTTGAATCTATGTAAAAAATTACTGTTTTTTGATTAAATTCATTTAGTTTTAAGTTTTTTTTCAAAGGATATCTTGTCAAAAATAGTTTTATATCTTCCTATCAGGCAACAGCTCTATAATTGTTTAATAACTTTGTTCTTTTCCAAGTAATACTCTTTAAAATACCCATTTATTGATCTATTTTTTTTAAACAGAATTATTTTGACTATTTACTTTTACTTCAGATTTTATTCTTTTTGAATCACACTTAATAAAAAATTAAAAAGTTTTGCATTGTTAAGGTTGTTTATTTTCTTATTGTTTGTTATGGGTATATTTTTATTAGAAAACTAAGTGTTATTAAATTTATTAATATTAATATAGATTTGATCAACACGCCCAAACCGGATGAGAGGGCTATTATGACGTACGTCTCATGCTATTACCACGCTTTCCAAGGCGCTCAACAGGTATCCAGTGTGACCCCGAATCCAAAAATAAAAATGATGCATTGAGCTTTTATTAGTTACTTTGTAATAAACAAAACTTGCTTATTGTTTTAACTGTTTTGAGTGGATTTTTTCATCTCTGACTGACCTATATTAAAATATTTATAACATTTTCAATGTGTTTTAGGATATATTGCATCTTTTTAATAACTATATTATATAGTTTATTTGTTTTAACAATTTTATTTTTGCTTTACACAACATCGATGACTGCTTGTTTATAGAGTATAAAGGATCAATTTTAAAACTTATCTATCAGTTGTGAAAAATATTTTATATGATTAATGATGAGTCATATAAATTTAATTTTGCAAGGAACCCTGAATCCCATTGCTAAGAAATTGAGTCAACAATGTTTTAATTGTTTTCCGAAAATATTGTTATAGTCTTCCTCTTTCTCATTCCCTGCCACCCATCAATCCTTTTTAACTATCTCTTTTGTCTTAGATACATTGTTTCATCTCTATCATATCTTTCCTATCCTCTCAATTCTTTTAATGCCCTGGACGTGAGCAATCATATCCTTCCTCTTGTACTCAATATTCAGTTAGCACCTTGTTTTACTACAATACTGGATTATGTATCTATTGAAAATCAAAATGTTTATTTCCCATATACCATTTTAATCATTGTGATACAAATTTAATAGTAAAATCCTTTTGAATCAGGTTGGAAATTTCCCTGAACTCCTAATGGCCATAGAATGAATGAACAAACATTATAGTATTTTAGCATTTACTACTTTTTCTTTTTATGTTGGAAGATATAAATCATCTTTCAATAAAATTTATATATAAAGTTTTGTTTTGAATTAATTCAGATTAAATAAATGTTTCTTTTCCTTAAAAATCAAGCATAAGCAAAAGTAAAATAAATCTCACAATTGTTTATTACTTTTAGAGTGTCTGGTGTTTTTAAATTTTGGCATCAGATTTTATTTAGTTGGTCGGATTTTAATAATTTTTTTAGAATGCTTTTACACATGTTCTTATTATGTTTCTAATGTTAATATATGTCAGTCTTGTTTGTTCACTAACAGTGTGTGTGATTAATTTGATTGCTACTTTTCTGTTTCTCTTCTGTCTCGCTGACCGGAACAGACATGACAAATACAGCAATGCCTGACGAACGTGTCATTATGACCTACGTTTCGTCATATTACCACTGCTTCTCAGGAGCTCAGAAGGTATTTCTTTTAACAATTATTTAGAACCATTATGTACTGTTTATATTTGGCTAGTTTACTTTATTTTAACCTTCTAGCTTTTATAATACGGACTGTTTCTTTCTTCTCTGCATAAAATTTGTATCTTGCTTGTATAATTCATTCTATGATAAATTTGTTAATTATATAAGCGACTGTATAATAACTTATTCATCAGTAGTTGTCATTATTGTTTGTTTTATTAATTGCTAAAAAACTGCTTAATGCTTTTTGACATTTAATACATTTTTTACAATAGTTAACTTATGCTATGTACTTTATTGCATTAACTTTAGAAGTAACTGTTTATCATTAATCATAGGCATTTATTTTTAATTAATCATTTGGAAAAGTACTAAGTTAATGTTGGAATTTCTTTTCAAAATAGGCTGAAACTGCTGCCAATAGGATATGTAAGGTTCTTAAAGTAAACCAAGAAAATGAGCGATTGATGGAAGAATACGAACGTCTTGCAAGTGATGTAAGTCATTCATTACCTTAGACATGAACATTAACATTAGAGTATATTCATTACCTTTCTAAAATTGTCATTATATTGAAACTTCTTCATTTAAAATAAAATTTTAAAATACTGTTTCAAAAATTATGATTTACAATCATCTATTGAACACACTTTTTATGTATTGATAGCAATTTCAAATTTCATTTTATTAACAGTAATTTTAAATTTTCATTTATTCTAAGAAAATCGAAAGAGAAAAAAAAAATATAAAAATAGGTTAACAACTTAAGAAAGACCCTTCTAGTGCATATACAGCAATTCAAGAAGATAAGTATGCTTCCTCAACATCGCATATCTAATCTGTTAAGGAGAAATGTTTGAAACTCAATATTATTGATTTCTGTGATTAGATTACCATGGAAATCTGCTGAGAATACATTAAACATAAATACGGAAAAAATAAAATACATAGATTCATCATATCTTTGCTAATATTGGTCCAATTCAGGTGTTAAGTTATATAGATGGAGAAAGATTTTCTTTCCTTGAGAATAACCTTTGTGCTGAAGCTCTGCCCACTAGGTTCTATCTTAACTTGTTACCTTATACATAAAAAAATTAATTTATTCAAATAAATAAAAATCAAAAATATTTTTTATGAAGTTGAATTTCAAAACTTTTAATGAAATTCTTGATATAAATAGTTGTATATTTTATTCTTAAATAACAAATATTATGATTAATATCATGATTTTTTTTCCCTTAAAGCTTCTTGAATGGATTCGTCGCACAATGCCATGGTTAGAGTCGAGGGTTACTGATAATTCATTAGCTGGTGTGCAGAAAAAGTTGGAAGAATATAGAACTTACAGAAGAAAACTGAAACCCCCAAGAGTTGAACAGAAAGCTAAACTAGAAACTAACTTTAATACCTTACAAACAAAATTACGTCTTTCTAACAGGCCTGCATACATGCCAACTGAAGGCAAGATGGTTTCGGTATGTATAAAAAAAAAAAGTTTTTGTATTTGCCTCATCAAATTTGTTGGTATTCTTCTCACTTCCTAAATGCTTGTTCAGGATATTGCCAACGCATGGAAAGGACTAGAACTGGCTGAAAAATCATTTGAAGAGTGGCTTCTTTCTGAAATGATGAGGTATTATTCATAAAGATCTTTTTTTATTGTGTTGTATTTTTAACCAATGTATTTAATTAAAAATACTTATTGGTTTCCAAATAGGAAAGTCAAGATTTGTTAATTGGGTGTGCCATGATATAAATTTTAATAACTACTGCCTTGTAATGTAATGAAGTGGATGGCAAAATAGTTTTAACTTTATTTTCCAGACCTCCTCACAGTGCGCCCTTCCCTCCATATCTATAAATTGCACATCTTTTTTTTTTTGGCAATTATTAATTTTTCAAAAAAAGCCAATGTTATAAATGACTGTACTGTACTGAAGTAATGTCCAATGAGGACAGACTCTTGAATTAAAATTGTTACTTTTTCTATCACTATCAAAGTTGGATAGTCAGATGATTATAAACAATAGATAAATAAATAAATATTATTTACTTAGAATCTTTTAGAAGTTGTTTTTTAGAAAACAAAAAAGATTTACAAGTCATGCAAATGAAGGTTGATAATTCTAGTGCAGCAGTAATTAAATGGACAACAATAACGAAAAATAAAATATGTAGAGGAACTATTCTTTTAATCACTATTTTTTTTTTTGAATACTTGTTGAATTGGTTACATAGAAAATGTACTTTATAGGCAGTGAAATGTTTGTGGCATAAGCACCTTGAATCAGCTGCTGTAGAAATGGTTTCTCAAAAATGGTATAGTTATCGGTTTGATTGACATTTTCAGGAAATGTTTATGATTTAATTGTTTAAATATATTAACTGGTTAACATTGGTGCAAAAATTTAAGTGCCAGTAACTTCTTATTTTTTTTTAATTTCCTATATCCTGTCCTGTGGATGAGGAAGATGAGTCCTATCATAACCAAATATATACCGTTGCATAAAGCTAAGGAGCTTGTTTGTTTGAACATTTCAAGAACTAAAACTCTGATATTCACTTTTGGATTAAATAAACAGTTTATTGGGGGAGGCTTTAGTCTATATAGCGTAATACTGACTCATAGGAATAGATTAGTAAATTATGTAATGGAAAGCTTATGAAATTTCATAACCATACTCTTGCCATAGATGGTTCTCCTTAAAGTTTATGTATGTAATAAGATTGAGTTTGAAAAGATACTTATTCTAAGCAGTTAGTTTTTAAAAAAAATTAATGATTTTTCATAAATCATAAAATAAAGATACTTTCTGTTAGATCAGTTTTTTTAGTGATTGGTCCTTTTTTTTTGGTTTTCAACATAAATTTTGAATGTCATTAAGTATGTATACTATATATGTCCAGTGTAGGTTTGGGAACCCTTTGAGATTCACCCAGACTCATTAAGCGGGTGCCCTTAATTGGGTTAAAGTCTAATAGTGAAGCTTGATTCTAACCAAATCCTCTCCTTGCTCAACGGTTGGTCTAGTAACAGTATTTCCATACAAAGTACTGCACCTCTGGCTCTTCATGGGTTTTAGCCCTGCATATTTAATTTTTTTTTAAATATTTCCAGTATCATTATTCATAGTCTATTATTGATTTCATTCTCTTTCTATAATAATTGTTTATTTGGAGTATAGGTTGGAGAGACTAGAACATTTGGCCCAGAAATTCAAGCATAAGGCAGACATTCATGAGGAATGGACCAGGGGTAAAGAGGAAATGCTCCAGTCTGGTGACTTTAGGCAATGCCGACTAAACGAATTGAAAGCCCTTAAGAAGAAGCATGAAGCATTTGAAAGTGATCTAGCTGCTCATCAAGATAGGGTAGAGCAGATAGCTGCTATTGCTGGCGAACTCAAGTACGTATTTTGTTTCAATGTTGTACCTCTAATCATTTTTTAAAATTTTTAATGTCTTCTTAAAAATACATTTTAATTAATTAAAAATACATTTTTTGTACCCATCTCTGAACATAGATAGGTGTTTGATGATGATCTTTAAATTCTTTTGATATAAAATTGGCTGTTTAAAATTTCTTATTTTTAGAATATAGATTAAATGTTAGATTCATATTTTCAATGCATTGAAATTCTATTTCAAGTCTAAGTCATTCCTTGTTTTTTGTAGGAATCCTTCATTTGTTTTCTATTGTTAACAGAAATTCCTATTATGTACTGGTCCAAATTTTTTATTCAAATACCTATTTCGAAAATCTACCATTACATTGAAATATTTTATTACTATTATTGTAGTAATTTGAGTTGTAATGATAATGAGTTATCATCTCGGTTTATACAAAACTTTATTCAAACTAATTTTTTAGCCCATTATACACTTTGCATTTCCGAACATATGTTTAAAGAAATCCCTGTTTAATCTGAATTACTCAGCTAGCTTGAATGTTGAACAGTTTTTAGTAATAGTTGAATAACATTTTCAGCTAATACTAATTTACTCCAAGTACCCATATTTATTTAACAATTCCAGGTAAATACTAACCTATGAAGTACATGGGTCCTGACCCATTTCTTATCCTTAAATTTTAGTTTCAATAAATAGTACTATTTACATCAAAAATGTGTTTCTGAAAAGAAAAAAAAAAGTGAAATGCCCTTATAAATTTTACTAAGAAAAATTTGTAATAAGTGTATTGTTAGTTACAATATTATAAGTTGGTTAAAAATATTATTAGAGGTTCCGTACTCAAGTTACTATGATAAAAAAATAAAATAAAACAGATACCCAGAGATGTATTGAAACCTTGTCAGCTTAGGTAACTGTTCTTCTGGATGATCAATTACTTGGACATAATGCCCTAGTTTGATCTAAAAACCAAAAATGTCACTTTTATACCACTGAAGTCATTGTGAAATTTCTTTTTTCTTCCAGTTCTCTACGATATCATGATTGTGACTCAGTAAACACCAGATGCAAAAGAATTTGTGACCAGTGGGACAGGTTGGGTTCACTTACTCAGCAAAGAAGACAAAACCTTGATGAAGCTGAGAAAATCCTGGAAAAAATTGACATTCTCCATCTCGAGTTTGCTAAGAGAGCAGCTGTAAGTTTGATTTATTTTCTATACTTTTTACAAGACAGTACTTAAAATTGTATGTTTATATTTCAAGTTTCTTTTTGTTCTCTTTTATAGCCCTTTAACAATTGGTTGGATGGTACCAGAGAGGATCTTGTCGACATGTTTATTGTTCATACCATGGAAGAGATTCAGGGACTTCTTGAAGCTCATTCACAATTTAAAGCAACTCTTGGTGAAGCAGATAAAGAATATACATCTATTGTTGGCCTTGTAAAGGAAGTTGAAGCCACAGTCCACAAATATCACATCCCTGGTGGCCTAGAAAATCCGTATACAACACTTACTGCTAACGTATGTCTACATTTTGAATCATGAAATGTTAATTTTTTTTTTAGAAACTTACTAATATGAATCAATTTTAATTCCTTGATTCACAGGATTTAACCAGAAAATGGACTGAAGTGAGGCAATTAGTTCCACAGAGAGATTCCACCCTCCAAGCTGAACTTAGAAAACAACAGAGTATCCTTTAGCAAACTGCAGTTATAAACGGTTTTTAATATCAGATTATAGTTTAATGAATAAGAAACATTCCCTTTAAGTTAGTTTTCTTTACAATTTGCTTATTACACAGTAATAAGCAAAATGAATTGTGGTGGAAGAACAGCAGTTAGCCATCCCTTCAATGAACGATAAAATAAAATAGATAATAACATAAAAGATCATAATAACATACAAGATTTTCCTATTATTTGTTGATTCTTTTGAGAAAATAAAATTGGTTTGGTCTAGTTTTGTTAGGCAAATAGAATTGCTGGCTTCCATTGAGATATTTACTTTGAGTACTGGATAGACAAATTTGGAGCATATAATTTTGACAATCTGACTTTTTTAATGGATAGTTAAAATTGTTTGTATGAATTTTATTTGTATGAACTACAATTTATCTTATACAGGCAGTCACCTTTTAAAGAAATTTCCATATTTTACAAAGTTGTTAAAAAAAGATAAAAATCACTGAGATAAACAAAACAGTAATGAACAATGATGTAAATGTCTACCCTTGGACAGATATGCTGATCCTTCCACAGAAAATAGATCTGTTGGTCTTCCCATGGGCTTTTGTTATGCCCACTTTATGCAACTATTTACCTAAAAAAAAAAAAGAAAATATAGTTTTCAGTGTCTATCAAATTATATATCACTGTATTATTAATATTGTTCCTTAAAATTATTAAATAGACAATGAAATGTTAAGAAGGCAGTTTGCTGAAAAGGCCAATCAAGTTGGACCTTGGATTGAAAGGCAAATGGATGCTGTTACTGCCATTGGAATGGGTCTGCAGGTAGTAATTGTTTATACATAATTTCATTAATTAATATTATTTTAATATATAAAATGTAGCAATGTAAGTCAATAACAAACCTTTTTATGAAAGTACTAAATAAGTGCTATCTGTTAAAAGGGATCCCTTGAAGATCAACTTCATAGACTGAAGGAATATGAGCAGGGCGTATTTGCTTACAAACCACATATTGAAGAGTTAGAGAAAATTCACCAAGCTGTGCAAGAAGGAATGATCTTTGAGAATAGGTATTATTTTAATTTCAAAGGCACAAATAATGTTTTTAAACAAATAAGCTATATAGTTGGCTACAAAATAAGTGTACTTAATTTTTATCCTACTATTTTAACTTCAGGTACACTCAATACACCATGGAAACATTGCGTGTTGGCTGGGAACAATTATTGACCTCAATCAATAGGAATATTAATGAAGTCGAAAATCAGATACTTACTCGTGATTCTAAAGGTATTACTCAAGAGCAGTTGAATGAATTTAGAGCTTCATTCAACCACTTTGACAAAAATAGAACTGGGCAACTTGCGCCAGACGAGTTCAAATCATGTTTGGTATCTCTTGGCTACAGCATTGGCAAAGATAGGCAGGCAAGTATTTAGTTGTTAATTAATTTAATTTTGCTTCAATTTCCACTTTAACAAGCAAATTGACATTAGATTTAAATCTACAGTTCAAAACAATATTTTACTAATAATAATACTTAAATAATCAAGATTTAGACTAAGCAGATCGTATAAGAAAACTGGATGATTTTTTAATTCATGAGTTATTTTTTATTGGGATGATATAAACATTAAAGATAATTATCATGAACTGGAAAGATCAGAGATGAGACAATGGTATAACAGAAAACTTTCATATTTTTAGGGTGAAATAGATTTCCAGAGAATATTGGCTGTTGTTGATCCAAATAGCACTGGGTATGTACACTTTGATGCATTCCTAGACTTCATGACCAGAGAATCAACAGACACAGATACTGCTGAGCAAGTCATTGACTCTTTCCGCATTCTGGCTGCTGACAAGGTAATTAATTAATATCTCACAAAACTACCTTAGTAGTCTTACAAAAGTCAAATTTCATCAGAGTATTTTAGATAAATCTCAATTTATTATGGTACTGAGTTTTAATGACGTTTAAAATTAAACTAAGATTGCAGATGATTATGATTAGGGTTTAATAAAGGGGTTAAAAGTTCAGCTTTTGTTATAAATGTTTTATTGGAAAATCTAGATGAATGATAGCCAAAAATAAATTCCAATTTATTTGTTTGTCTAATTAATTTACCTATTTCTAGCCATATATCCTGCCTGATGAACTGAGGAGAGAACTTCCTCCAGACCAGGCCGAGTACTGTATAAAGAGGATGCCTCCTTACAAAGGACCAAACGGTATTCCCGGTGCTCTGGACTACATGTCATTTTCAACTGCTCTCTATGGCGAGTCAGACCTCTAGTCATGTATATTCTGGATTCATTAGACCCTGGTCCTCTTATTTATTGTCATGCTCCTGAAGCCATTCACTCCCCTCTATCCACATGGAACAATAAATTAATGTGTAAAAATGAATGAAAATAATAAAATTAAAAGTGTATTTTTAAATATCCTTTGTCTAAAAATGTAAATTATGACTAAAAATATATTTTCGATAATAGTGTATCATAATACTCTTGTAGGCCTTGCCTGTGTTCATTTGACAACAATCATCCTATACTATATGTAAAGTTTTAATTTGAAAATATTGATGATAATAAACGAACGAACGAAATTGCTCAAAATTATGAAAGGTTGTGATATAAAAATCATTGGGTTTAAAGTTCTATAGATGATGATGCTAGATTTTTCAAAATTTTATATAGGTGTGATTTTTGTCATGACGCTCTGATATAATATAGTTAAAAATAAAGATACAAGATGAGTTACCTTCCAACTGTTCTGAACTATAAAAAATATGTGTAATGCTTATGTATATTGACTATATAATAGTTTTATTAAGTTCAATCAAATCTTATTTTAAATATGTTTTGTTATTTATTGTTTTTTTTTTCTTTTTGTTTTTTTCTTTAAAAGTATATTGCTTTATGAAACTATTGTGTATTTTTAAGATAGATACTTCTAACAGTGAACTGATCAACTATGGCATAGTTTTAAATTCCTGCTATGAATTTATTCTTTAAAAAAAAAATTATTAATTACATAAAACTATATTTTTATTACATTTGTTATTCAATAAATTGTCATATAACCCACCTTTCCTCCAATTATATTTTGTTTACAAAAGTAATATAAAGTTTTTTTTTCCTTTGTATTTAATGTTCTTATTTATAAATGTTTATATATATTTATTTATTTAGTTAGTTAATAGTTGTTTAATTGTTAATGATGATTATATTTTATTTTTAATTTTATTGCATTACTCATTAGTAATAAATTTTATTTGACTGAAATAATTATAATCATGTTCAGAGTAGTGGTTTAATTTTGAAATTTATGTACAACTTTGAAAAATAAAAAAATAATTTGGAGGAGTGTACAAAAGCACAATAGTTATGCCAATTAGCCAGTTACAAAGGCCTGAGTAAAGGCAGATTTTGTTAACATCATGGAAGATACGAAATTGAACGAAACGATCTGACAGGTTGAAAACATGTATATATTTTATTTATATATATATATATTTATGTATGGGAAAAATTCCCAATTTCATATATTTTACTGCCAAATATACTGCCATTTATTTATGTATTCATTCCCATCTGGCTACTAGAGCATTATAATGTGAGTCTACTAATTTTAACAAATACTAATGGAATTAAACAATAATAACCTGTATTTTTAAAAAATATATAAAAATTAAAAAGATCTATTCTCCTGTCAGAAATATTTTGTATTTTATTTAATCCTTCTAGTCAATGTAGGTACCAGGCATATTCTAATATAAATAAGAATTTGTTTTTAGAAATTCATTTACACATTACTGCTATAGAAATATAAAGACACAGCTGTAAACTTCGTGAAATTGGGTTGGCAGGCTCAAAAGCACATTTACTAGATGTTTGTAAAACAATATAATCGTAGTTCAAACTTCTCTGTGGGAGGAATTTTGTAAATATAATTATGTAAATTTACAAACATCCAGTAAATTTTTTTTTGAAGCCGCCAATAGTGTAAATCAATTTCACAAAAACATTAATTCTACAGTTGTGTTATAACACTTCCAGAGCAGCTATATGTAAATGGTTATACAAAGACATCATTTTTCTAGATAATCACTCTGCTTGACACATTTTTTTTACCGAATTGGAAGCTTTCTTATATTTTCACTAAAAAGGTAGGAATTCCTTGAGTCAATTACATACAAAACTCTCAATCCCTGTATCATGGGTGAAACACTATCCTCCTAAAGCCTTTTTAGTGGTCCAAACAAAATCTGAAAGTTATATGGCAATATATCTGGACTAAATGCTGGGTGTTCATGCATGATATGTGAATTACTAATTCCTAAATTAATCAACATAGCAAAAAAGATGGAGGTAAACAATTAAAAAATCTAATACTATTGTACAAACGATAGTTTTAATTGTTACATGTCAATATCAATGCATCAAAATGTTTTTTTCATCTATCTTATCCCTATTCCTCTCTTATTCAGCTTCTACCTGCCCACTTTTGAGAATCTTGTTAGTGTTCACTTTTCTAATTTCTATATTGTATTTGTATTAATATTTTTTTTTAAGTTACCAATCCTCTAACGGGGCTGTTGTAACACACTATGAATGTGATTATTTCTTCCCTGCTGACAAATATAATAGTTGAATGAATAATTACACAACTAAATAACAACATATGATTTAGACTTGTCTTCATCCAACATCTTCAACTATGGCTTTATCTTCTGGCAGCCTCCCATGAACTGGTCCTCTTAACATATGGAAATGAGCCAACTACTGTTTTCTACACATACTCAAAGGATTTGTTGTACAATTAATTTTCTTATGTTACGAGCTGAGGGAGCAAGTGAGGCAGGGGACATGTACCTCAAGACAACTAATATCACACTTCTAAATGGATATAGTAGCTGGATTTAGTTAATATTGTTGGTAAACATCATCAAGTTTATTCCTCTTATGTTAATTATTTTACCATCTCCAGGGTTACCTCTTTACTTTTGTTTTCCACCTATATAGATCTTTGTATAATTGAATTTTCTCTCAATCACTAGCTAAGGGAACCGTCCGGACTCTATGTCTTCTGAGAAAGAACTATCACTCTTAACAATATGGCCATTAGTAGTGGCCCAAAGGCAGTGGAGTTTATGATGATGTGCTGAGGAGACTCTAGTTCGCCTCAGCTAGGATATATATTGTCAATATTGTTCCCTAGGCAACTAAGTTTAGCCCAATTGTAAAACATTTTGAGACACAATATGGTCTGGAAGAACCCATTTTACTTCTAAATGTTCCCTAACCATGGGGGAATACTTTCTCAGGGTAGCACCTTTCAGAATACCACATGTGCCAGTTCCATTCTTCTGTTGCATCCTCCTGGATAATAAAATTCCATGCATTGGGATCCTCATGAATTTATAGCTGTATGCTTCAATACTTCTCCTAACAGGAGAAGTGGTAAAACTCTTGTTAAAACATGCACCACTTCATGAAACATAATCTGTCATGGTGACCTGCAGAAAAGCCTTTCTCTAGATTGTTGCCAGCCTGCTCCTCAAGTATTGTGAGAGATTTAGGTACCATATGTATTTTCCTTTCAAAAAGTGGGTTCAATATTACTAAATTTTCTGTAGTTTCCTTCTTACGTTTTTAATCTAAGATCCATCTTCCGTGAGACTACCTCCTATAGGTTGTGTCACATTTCTTGTTCTCAATCTGTCTGTTGCTCTTTGCTGCTATATATAGCCTTAGCTTCACCCTTAGTCTTTGTTGCCCTAAATTTCTTATTAATACTGCCTCCCGATCACGTTGTAATACAGCTTTTTTATAACTTCGGTTGACGGCTTCTTAATCAGATGGCTTTTTGATTATACCATTTCACGACTTCTTAACAAAAATGCTATTTGATCATGTTAAGGGTAGTTAATATGGTCTCTCGTATGGCCTCGATATTGCGGGTTCATTCAAATGATCAGTGTTTTCAATGTGTGAAGGTAGGTAAGAATGAGATAAATGATTGAATAGATAAGTTATTGTAGACGTTGGGGTAGTAGGAATGGTAGGAAAGGGCACCAGTTTATCGAATTCCCACAACGCTAGAGATAACCAGAATCCAGAAAGAAGTTACGCTAGCGGAGGATACCAGTATATTGACCTAATGGTACGATGTTATGAAATATTTATACTGAAGAAATAACTCGTGTACAAAGTTCCTATTTCGTCACAGATGGCAAAATTCGGCCGAAGTAATCAATGAGAATAAGATATAAATTATTAATAGGAAATAACAAACTACGGAATGTTACAGTGTGTTAATAACAATAATCATTAATAATAAGATAACAGATTAGGAGTAGACGCGATCATGTTGGTAATATAGAGAATGTATAAATCAAAGTGAATTTCTAAATTTGTACTGTATATGAATATCGCCATAAAAAATAAATATTAGAAGGTACAAAATGAGTTAATAACTAGCAATAACTGAACTAATCGGCGACAAGTTTAGCTGGTTGGAATGACTTTTGAAAATCTCTTAGATTATTCTCTTTGCAACCATCACTCACTGTTATTAAACACGAAGGTTAATAATTCTGTGAGGTTTTCAGTATGTAGTGGTTTCCCATTTGTATTTTGATCTTATTTTAGACAATATAATTTCATTTTACTGATAAAAAAAATATATGAAAACCAAAAAAAGTTTTTAAGAATGTCTTCTCTCCGAAAACTATTTGGAGACTACAGGTCTCTTGTTGGAGCTGTTGGAAGAGTGGGTTTGGTTTTATTGATTTGCATTTAATAATCTTAAAAAATAAAACTTATTCCCTAACTGTGCATAGTATTAAATTTATGAAACCTGAAAATTCTTGTTATTTTATTTAAAAAAAATTAATTATTTCACATGAAAATTACATTCAATTTCATAGGCATATTAATGTGAATAGATTAAATGTATCATTTATCACCATTTTAAAGTGTTTATCAATAAGAGTAATTCAGATAAATATGGCCTCTGATTCCATCTGGTCAGGTTATGTTAAACTACTCTTATTTTAACAATCAAAAGAGTTATCCCTAAAAACACCAAATTTATATATTGTTCTGTTTTTTATAAAATGAAATAAATTAATAATAGTTAATGACCCAGTCAGGTCTTCTAAACTGATTTGTAGTTTTGTTTATGTTCATATGGCCTTATATAATAAAATAATTCATTATTTGGCCTACATAAATTCACAATTCTTTGTTTATGTTAAGAAAATACCTACAAATAGGATACCTCATTTGATTCATTTAAAGTGTCCAAGTGAAATTTATTTTAATGATTAATAAATGTGGTAACAAAATCAACTTAATATGTAAATTTTCTACTGTTATCAATTATAAAAATTTAAAAGTACAATTAAAATGGTACAAAAAAATTGGGACTCCAGTTGAAACTAGTAACTTAATTTATTTAGAAGTATATAATAAAAACATAGTTTGTATATATGCAAGAATAATAGCGAGGAATGTATATGTATGATTAATAATTTTGTTTATTTCTAGATGAGTAATAAAAACTCAGTTTTATGGTTTTGCTCTTCAGCAAAAGAAGAAAATCAAATTGAAAAAAAAGACAAAAAACTGAGTAAAGCCATGCAAGCATATTTAGAAAGGGCTACCAAGTACAGTAAGTTTCTAGAAAGTTGGCTATTTGATTGTTTAAATCATGGGCTGGAATAATGTATGATAGAATTTTTGTTGTACATTCTATTTTATTTATTATATATTAAACATTTACTTAATCAAGAGTGTAGTTTATAATTTAATGAAGATATTGGATGAACGTTGCATGTGACACAAAGGATATCTTTAATAAAATGAAATAAGAATTTGATATTATCTGGCTTCTCCTGCACTATTTTTTACCTAACGGTTGTACATATTTCAGCCTGGACAGTATATTAAGCAAGTAAGAGTTGCTAACCCTCCCAAAACACATTTAAAAAACTGCTAGCCCATAATAAAAACCCTTCACCAAAAAATCTAGTCCATAATAAAAACCCTTCATCTTTACAGATAACCAAGGCAAGATGGTATTAATATGAGGATGGGTAAAACAATAATTGGTTCTAGAAAAAAAAACAATAATTATTTTGAACTAGAGCGTCTATTTATTTCTCTCACTCTAAAAGATCACTTTACATGAAAAATAGTCTTCATTTTGAGTCAGATTGTTCCTTAATATCAAAACAATTTGATCAAGTATATTTATACTCTACCTTCTATATACTCTATACTCAATAAGTATTTGCAACCTAACTAAGTTTAAACATGGGGACTATCTTGATAGTTATCTATATTAAGGTTTTGTATGGTGGTGAGGAATTCAATACCTGATTTTTAGGGGCATTTACTGTTGTTCCTGTTGTTTATTTCAGGGTAAAAATTGAATTATTTTCTTAAAGAAAACATGTGTTGGCTTTTGAAAGAGTACTATATCCTCCAAAAAATGTAATTTTTGTAAGAGCCTATGGAAACAACAAAATAAGAGTGGACATTTTTATTTCTGGATGAGGAATAAAGTATAAAGTAGAAAAAAATTTAAATCCATTAGTTATAAATTAATTTTTAGGTATGAACTTAAATAAACTGGCACTTGACTCCATATTCGGGTAAGAATATGTTTCCTCTAAAAATTTAAGATGACTTATATTTCCTTATAAATAATTTGCACAATTTAATCTGAATTTTACTAATTTACATTCTTAAGGTTCATATTAGGCTTATTTATCCCATAGAGTGGTAAACTTTTTACCATCATCTTTTTCAAACCATTATTCTTCAGAATCCATTGAAAGAAATTAGTTTACAGTTACTTCTAGATTCACTTGTAATTCTGAGATACAGTAATCAACAAATGAGTGAGTGGTTACCGATACGTACAGCCTAGGCTCTAATCTAAATCTATATTTATTATGTAGTTACATATTTGTCTTTAAAATACAAATCAGTTTTGTTTTCAACATGAAAACTTACCTCATTAGATTATATGTAATAAGATTTTAATTTTTTAAGATGAATTCATGAAAAAAGAACGTGACGCTTATGAAATTGGCAAACGGCATCTGGCTAATATGATGGGTTGTGATGCAGAAACATTCTCACAAGAACAGATAGACGTATGTAAGAAATATAATTATACAATCTAAGATAACCATCATCTAGTGGTGCTTTATTTTATTTAAATTTTACTCAGCAATATATTTCTTTTTTTTTGGATAGGAGGCTATTGAGTACCTTTTCCCTTCAGGCTTGTTTGAAAAGAAAGCAAGGCCATTTTTAAAGCCACCTCATTTAGTTTTCCCAGCAAAGAAAGATGCAGAATTTGATGAAACTGGACGACCATATCACTTTCTCTTTTATACTGGAAAGCCAAATTTTTATAGCATATTACATGTAAGTTTTATATATATCTGCTACTAAGTTTTAACTATATTTATATATTGATGATAATTCTCTGTATCATAGGTAGTAGTTAGGTATTATTACCTACAATTATGTGTTTGACTAAAACTGCTGTTTAACTATTATGGCTTTTGTCATGAATTAGTTCTTTATTTTATTCTTTTGTACCGAAAATTGAGTTGTATTGTCTTCCTTGACCAGATTTCTTCTAGATTTTTATGATAAAATTTGAAATCAGAAAATCATCTTGACATTTTAGTCAAAATTAATGGATAAAATTGCATAATTATGCAATACTAACTCACAATCTCCCCCAGGCATTTGTGAGGCCCGTTAGCCAATGGGTGGCACTCACAAAAATAGGTGTGAGAGTGACAGACCCACCCTATGAAAACCATGTCAGGAAACGCACGATATATTTCTTAAGTACATCTCGCGAGGCCTTGAATCTCCACAGTCTGTCGCGCCAATGGAAGAAGGAAGAAGAACAATTATTTAAAAACAGTAAGACCAGTAGAATTTTATGAAGTATGATGTAGAATTTCATCATAAATAAACAAAAGTTTTTTATTTGGGTTGTAAAAGGGTATTGGGCTTTTAATACTAGGTAAGGTTTCTAAAAAACGAAATAATGATCTAAAATTGTTTTAAAGTTCTTAGGAATCTAAGAAAAGGTGTTCAACCATTTTGTTGAGGAACAAAAAAAATCCTTATTTTTCCAGGAAATTTGTGTTTATATGTGAGGATGGAACTAATAATGTAATTTTCTTTTGTGAGCTGAAAGAAAATGTACTGAATTTGAAGGAGAGAATATCAAGGTTTGAAGGGAATCATATTAACCAATCCATGTATGTCTCCAAAAACTAGTCACAGTGGTTGGGTAGATCAGTTTCAATATATAGCTTTAAGATTACGATATCACGACTTAAAAAAATTAATAAATAGCGCTCACAATTTGTTTGCAACTTAAAGAAGAAATGTATTTGAGATGGTGCTTAAAGTCATTAAGTTTTTGTTTGTGTCCTTTCCCTTATCGATTTGTCTGAATTTTCGCTTCCAATACTTTGATACCAAAGGTAGAGCTACTTTGTGTTCATGCAGAAAATGAAAAAAAAAAATTATGTTCTCAGAAATGAAAATTTGCATTTTTTTTTATACACCAGGGAATAAATTTGGTTTCATGTCTGTCTGTCTGCAGTCAAATGTTTGGTTCGGCATAATAATAGTAGGACATCGATAATCAAATATTGATGAAATTTTCAGGAGTTGCAGAAGTGTCAGACCAATCTAGTTGGTCACATATCTATTTTATAAAATTCCAAACCCTACTTTCACTTAAGCATGTGTAAATGTATTTTTAAATATTTCCAAAACTGCTCATCCGATTTGGTCTAATCTAGGAGGGAAGTTAAGGATTAGGATTGTCATGGTCTTGTATAGATTTCATTAACTTTCATAGTATTTTTGTATTAAAAAATAAAAGTAGAATTTACTCTTAAATCTTGAAATATTGGTAATTATGGATCTATTCTTCTAATAGAAATGGCATGTATATAATTATATACTTTCTACCAGGTGGCAGCCTTTTTTTAATCAATAACAAGTAAGTTGTTCATGTTCCTATCTTTAAAACATTATAGTTCCATTTCTTTGTTCTATTAATTTTGGTTGACTTTAAAATTAAATTATTTTTTTCTAGGAAGGTTACCATCTCTTAAAAACTTTGAATGACATGGATGGTGGGAAAAAAGTTGGTTCAAAGTTAACAGATGTATTTGAGCCTCTGTGAGTATAAATATTGATCCAGTTTTTTACTTCTTATAATTGTAAAAGTGTATCATCTAGTTAATATAATTACTTTTACTATAATTTAGTTTCCTCTTCCTGTTTTAAGCTAATATTTCAAAAGTGATACAGGAATAAAGCTTTCTGGGGGTCTTAGCAGGGCGGGTCCAGTGGGGAATGGTTGCCTTTTCTTTTTGTGTAATGATATCCCCTTGTGAGATTGTGACATGTTGTACATCAACCAACCTACTCGCTATAATTGTCTGTTTAAAAAATCAAATAAGTAAGGCTACCATGGAGGGTTTCATGCCGTTTTTCAATTTCAGACGCTTTTTAAATATTGCTCGATTTAACTACATTAAAGTTTCCTCTTCCTGTTTTAAGTTAATATTTCAAAAGTGATATTGGACCATCACTGCCGGGGGGGGGTCTTAGCTGGGCGGGTCCGGTGGGGAAGATTGTCTTTTTTTTGTGTTATGATCTCCTCTTGTGAGATTGTGACATGTCGTACATCGACCAACCTACTCCCTATAATTGTCTATTTAAAAAATCAGATAAGTAAGGCTACCATGAAAGCTAGGAGTGGAGGGTTAATGCCTAGTATGCCGATGCCACAAAATCATCAGGAAGGACGGCGATTGAAGTGAGCATGTTAAGTTGTTAAATTTAATGATGAACTAATTCTTAAAACATTAATCAGCTCTGAACTTACGGGTAAATGTCTGATGGGTAGACTGAGATGTAGGAGGTTGTGTGACCTCGCAGTGGAAGGAGGTATGTTGGTGGTGTGATTGGTAGTATAGATTTGAAATCCTCGTATTTGCCTGTTGTCAGTAATTTTGTCTTGTAAATCTATTTATAATGTTCCTAAAAGATTTAAAGATATACATATATCAGTAGTAATATGTAAAAATGTTCACGAAGTATATAAATGCTTGATTTCAAAACATATGGAATGAAAGAATCAGATATGACTTTCGGATTACCTAATAGTGTAATGAAAGTTATTTAATAATTGTGAACCTGAAAGTTAATGGAGATATTAATTGAATTGAATTTCAATATTTGCATGATGAATATAAATTTTAATTGTTTATTTAATTTTTCTCAATTAATGATGTTGTTATGACAGGGATATCTCTGGTTCAAAGTGGCTTGACTTAAAGGAGTTAGAAAAACAGCTTGTAGAGCCTATTAATAAATATGAGGTATGTTTAGGATATTTTCTAGAACATTTTTAGCTTACAATACATTACAATTATTATAATTTTAAGTGAAATGTATAATATTAAAATTTGATTAACTAGAAAAAATCTGGTGTAGTGCATCACATAACTTTTACTTACCACCCTATTTTGAGAACAAACTAATCCTCATTCCTTTTGGAACAGATATTTCTAAATTATTCACTGTAGCAGTACTGAACCATTCTAATTTTCCAAATGAGCCTTGGAATTGACAGATTGACTTACTTTAATTTCAACAGTTCAGAAAAGTACTTTTACTAATATTGATTGTTTCAAAATTTTAACATATTTTTTTTTTTTGCATGTCAGAAATTTAAAATGTAACAGTTAACTAAAATTTACTTTATGCTCTTCACTATTTATTCAATGCTAAGTTGTTATTGGATCAATATTGAAAATACTTAGTACACATAAGTAAATACATAATTAAGTAGTATTGAAAATACTAAATACATATATGTATCAGTTTAACATCAAACTTATGTTTTCTTTATTCGTATTTTATCACTCCCCATTACTTTCTGCAACTTTATATGGTGCATATTATATGTTTTAAATCGTTTGCTTTCCAATATTACATTAAATAAGTCTATACTATTACTCTTATTTATGGAAATGGATTTTCAACCTGAAAAAAATACCTTTTACTCTCATCTCTTTAAGTTTTAGCCTTTATGTCTGTTCTGATATAAGCTCATAAGTTTGTTATTATCTGATAAGTTTATTACCTTATCTTTTCATAATTTAAATTTATCCATTTTTCATTATTAGTAAAAATGTGAAATTGTTAATTATTTCAAATAAACAAATTTAACAGTATTTTGGAGAAAGTTTTTTTGAAAATTCGTCATTTAAGCCCTATCAGACTATTTTAACATGGATAAAACCTATTTAATATTAAATACCACTCAAATGTACATTGATTTACCAAGTTTAATAAAAATCGTTTGTGCCATTTTTGTGGATATTTTAAAAATGTGAAAAATTAATTTCATAAAGTGGCAAGCCCTGTCTGTTGATTTTATCGAAAAAATTGCTGTTACATCCCAGGCATACACTTACCTTAAATATGTATTTTCATGACTATTTTAAAACTAGTAGTTTTTTGAGCTAGAGTTTATTGAAATTAAATGGATCTTCTGCTTCTGCTTTATTTATGGATGGCCCAAAAATTAGAAATTATCGGACTTTTTTAGTTTTTCACTAATTTCAGTCTTGTAGACCATTTCTAGGAAAATGTTATAAATTAAATTACATCCATTGGGGTCTAATGGCTACCTTATATTGGATTACTCAAGTTGTTTGGAAAATATGTGGGTAAAAAGAGGACAGTTTGTGCCATTAAAAGAAACAAAAAATCATGTTTTGGATTTTCAATCTTATTTTCTTAGTACAAAATTTATTATAAGTAATAAATAATTAATTTGTTTGTGCTATAGTTTCAAATCTTGTACCAAAGCTATGTCCGCATACTTCCAAGTGTTTTCACCTATCATCTATTCTTTCATTTCTACAGGGAAACCAGTAACAAATTTTGTTGAATCTAGGGATTTGATATTAATAACGCACATTGTGATGTAAACATGTAATCAAAATGAAATTTTAAAAATTGACTTACAGTACAAAAAGCTTAGTTGTTGAAGTAATTGACAATATATTTATAATTAAATTTTAATAGGTTGATAAAATTTGATAGGTTTGTAGAGGATGACTATAACAATTGGATCCTTGAAGGTCCTCCTCAAAGAGATGATTCTACTCATCATCATTTTCAACCCTTGCTTTCGTTAGCCACAAGCTGATTTAAAGATTTCAACACCTCTTCTAAAATAAACTTTTGAGCTTTTAGGTTCATTAGAATATTGCTGGAATCATTCATTAGTATCCGTTGCACTGAATGCTGAAAACGGTGTTAATCTACCTCGTACCTTAAATCCTCCTTATTATCTGGTCAATGTGATTGAACTATTTATATTATATTATATTTTTTACAATATTACACCACTATTATAATTGTATTTATGGTACTATACACTGACGTAATTCGATATTGACTCAATAATATTGATCGTGTAAGGGTCTTATGTTTTAAGATGCACTGGGGTTTTTAGAACATAATTTTAATTAGGTACATTAATAGAAAGAACTTATCGATTAATCAAATTTATTAAAATATATTTATTAAACTTCAGCGATTTGATCCACTCAGCATCGAAAAGTGGAAAAATGCATCAGTAGATCTTCGATAATTCTTTTGCTTCCTCATTAGTAAATTTTGAAAGTTTCGTATTCATGCAGATAAAAAAAAAATATTTATGTCCTCAGAATTTAAAATTTTCTCTAGTATTTTACTTTTTAGACATTAAGGACAAACTTGGTTCCTTGCCTTTCCTTCTGTAGTTAAAGTTGTGTTCGAGCATAATCAAACAAACCGTTTTTCCAATTTTATATGAAATTTTAAGGGATTGTGTGGGTCAATGCCTAGTTGGTCCCGTATCGATATTATCATATTCCGTTTGCTAGTTTCGAAAACTGCTTGTCCGATTTGGCCGAAATTTAGAGAAAAGTTGGGAATTATTGTAAAATAGTTTCAGAATCAATGTCGTCAGATTTCATAATATATTTTTGCTTACGGAGGCGAAAACCTCTTAGGATACATACACCTGTATTTCAGTAGTGACTCGTTTCCTAGATTGTATTACACACAATAAATCATTAACACCAATGCCCTGTATGAGAAATTTAAAAATAAATAAATGTAGTACCAAAACAGAAAGTCTGCCTAGTACATAAATTAGTAAAGCTTCCTCAACATTTGTACTGCACAGGGTATCTGTATTTAATGTTTTAAGAATTAAGTTTATTGTTTAATAAATTTTATTATAATGACGTTTCAAAAAATATGCTGAAGTGATATATGGAATTTTATGAAATCAACTATCCCCGAAAACAAATTTGACTACAGATAGACCGACAGGAATTCAAATTTGTTCCTTGATGTCTAGACATAAAATGCAAGTGAAAATTATTGATTCTGAGAACAATTTTATTTTTTCATTCCCTGTATGGATACAAAGCGTTCAGTCTTTGTTTGTTAGGAAGCAAAAGAGATCGTGAGGAAGCTATATTGAGTGTAGTACTTGGCAGATGTTTTATTAATCACTTATAAAATGATCTCAGGACAATTTTCTTAACATATTGAGTTATTAGACTGTCTCTCTTTACTTGAAATCACACACCTGCGGTTAAACTTAACAAATTTTTTTCTTCACCTTGTAGTTCTTAGAATGTAGTTCTCTTCTATAAGGATAAAATTGATGATAAAAATCTTTACGATTACTTTCTATACAATTTAAAGTTGAAATTGTAAATTTTAGTTCTTCCATCAGGAGCTAAAGAATCCAAATTTTGTAGGAGATCTAAGATCTTGCTTGGCTCATGATCTAAAATAAGAAACGCAGGAGGTGTCTTTATAGATATAGAAAAAAACCCTTGTGAGCAAGACACGACTCTCACTCCTTTGATGAAGGTAATCCTTTTTCGTCTCCGAAAAGATATTTCTATATAATTCACCATCGAAATTCCTCTTCTTATTAAATTTCTAAATAAGCCCTTTTTGGATTCAAGGGACTTCAAAACGTGTATTTCCGATTAAAACTTGAATTTCCGATTAAAACTTGAATTTGAAATTTTTAACGATTGCAATACTTTTCACTATACAAGTAGTTGGGCGTTGATGACCTCAGGGTTTTACGCCCTTAAGCCCCAGACAACAACAACTATACAAGTAGTATATAGGGAAGTGAAAATATAACGTATTCGAATATTTTTGGCACAAGTTCTTTTGTTATTTTGAGTAATTTATTTATAATTAAATTATGTACGGTTAATAATATCAAAAATATGTTCTTTTTGTCTTAGGATTGATGTACTAATAAATTGCTTTGTTTATTTAAATTACTTGAAACAATTAAGTTTTGTTTTATATAATTTGAAGTATGTCTACGAATATTTTCGATTCTATACTTACGTTATACGTGTTATTTCAGTTTTATATGACTTCGTTTTTGACCTTGTATGTTCACATACACAAAGACTATTTTTAAAGATTTTTTTTTGTTTTTCCATTGAAAATTGAGATTAGAAATTTTTCATGATCATACTACTTTTTTTTACTAAGCATTCAATATTTATGTTAGTTAAAGTAAAAATTATAATTATGCATGCTCTTTTTATTTTTACGTGTGTAAAATAATTGAGCGCAATAAAGAAAACAAAATGATATTCTAATAATAAATAAAATGCTGGTTTTAAATTACATAGCTGTTCTTTGAATATGTATAAATTTTAAAAGACATAAATTATCTTTTTATGATGACTTTTCCTTTGAAGAGTTCCTTCTGGTGCAGGTTGTGCAATCTTCGATCTGCCTGATTGATATATTTCCTAATTTCCCCTACGTTGACGAATGCGAAATTTCTTTGGATGTATTTTTTGACCCCTAATCATCGGTTACTTACAGGATTCCCTCACTGAACGTCTATTATTAGTAATCGGGAATTCCCGTATTTCAATGAGCTTGATTACGAATTGATGATCCTTACTGCTTATGGTGAGTGATATTGCCTCTAAATTAATTATCAATTGGATACAAATATTTTTTCTTGGAACGAAAGAAGTAATAAGAATCTACTGTAAGAAGTGCTAAAAGCAAATTAAAATTTCTTAGTATTAAATTTTCGTGAAGTTTACTTTAATTCGCCTTCCTTAATCTCTCTTTCTGTAAGGTACAAAGGGTTCAGTAATCTACGCATATAAATGTTCATTATCTTTAAGATACGACTTAATTTTCATGAAATAGTAATTGTCTTTTAAGAGTTTTACAAATCAAATAAAATTACGTGAAAAAGAAAGAAATTATAAGGGTGTAATTGAGAATAGGAAATTAGAGTTCAGAAATTGACAAAAATACTAGATTATTTTTTATAAGAATACCAGATCCTTACCGAATGATGTATGCCCCCTTTTATTGAACCGGATCTTTCGGCAAATCCTCTTTGGTTTTTTCCTTTAAACAAGACCTATTTATTCACCTTCTACAGTATCAATCTATCTGTCCAATGTATATAATCTGTATATCTATAAATTTAATTACCACCATAAAATTGTAATTGTAACTTAAATGCCAAAATTGTGTTATTATACCAGAAAGTAATCATCAGTCTAAACCATGTAATTATTTTTAGAGGATTTTCGTCCCGGAATAAAATTATATTTTTATTTAATTTCTAATAATGAGAAGGAGGAAATACATATATGGGCCATGCTTACAATATGTCCATATATTTAAAAAAAATACCTGCCCAAATGCTTTTAAAAACATGGTTATAATTTTAAAAGTTGAAAATGCCGTATGTTTCCCTAGTCTCGTTTTAATTTGTTGTTTAGTGGAGTTAGGAGGACCTACACCGTGGCCCTCCCAGTTGGTACATGGGTTAAAGATGGCAAGGATGAAAAATGTAATTTATAAGATAAAAAAAAATAATGTCATCGCCTTTTGATTGAAACTACTAACCCATATTTCTGTTTCCATCTTTTAAATAGTCTCTATTCAAACATTATCAATGTTGGTTTCGGATTGAATCACGAATTCACTGCGTAAAGAGAAAGGAGCATCATTTCTGTAGTGTTGGATATTTGCCTATTTTTATGGGAAAATAAAAATTGAAGCTGTACTCAATACTGGAATCTAAAATGTAATTTAATAAATATGACGTTATTAGGTTTTGATTGCCTCATTTTTCTCCTTGAAACATCACTCACTTAGTGAAAACAGCTTTAAAAACTTCTTTAATTGATCGCACGTCCCTACTGGATATTTTTCTCGGTAGGATGATAATCTGTATGTGTGTGAGCGTTTTTCAACTCTTGATTAGAAAGCAGGATAACAGCTTTAATTTAGAATTGCTTCTTGGTAAATAATTTCTATGGTGACACCCACGATGTATTAGGCGTATATGACGTCAAGATGTTGGTATTTTGCTTTTAGAAAGTCCTATCAGAGGGATATCTCTGATCTAGATATCTCTCTATATCTATTTCCGCGTGTTATGAATTATTTTAGAAAAATTCTAAATTGAATTTTAATGATGTAAAATTAAGAATACAATTTGTAGATTTAGACAGCACGACAACAGACCTCTTTTTGCGTATTTCTTGTAAAATACACAATTTGTGTATTGTAGTATTAGATATCTGTATCATTCCGCCTATAATGATTGGTGTGATTCAATAACTGTATATCAGGGCACAAAAATCAAAACAAAAAAACTAAAGATTGTCGTAACTCCTGCTATAAATTAATGCTTATTTCGCTATTTATCACATTATTGTACAATTATTTAATTACCAAATTATGAAATGCCTCTTCTTATACATACAAGGGAAATATTGGACGTTCTGAATTGAGAATACTCAATCATGTCATCTTTACGTAATGGGTGTGAAGAATTATTCGACACGTATGTTATTCCCATTAATTCCTTGATTAGTTTTGACTCATAATTGAATGCCACTGTTCCAGAGTTTCGGGATATAAAGTTATGACGCTCTTCAAAACTGATTCATCTGTGAATTACACATAGCTTTTGATGTAATAGCGAAATGATAATAAATACACGCTTTATCAATCACCTAGCTTACTGAATAATCATGGTGATTCCAATGTAATCGTAAATAAATTAGAAAATTAACAAAAAATTATAGGAATTCTTCTGAAAACATTGTGACTTTTTAAATTTTTGTGTGTGAATAAACTCACATCAGGGGATTAGTTTATTACAGTTTATAAAATTATGGTTTTACGGCTTATACATTAAATGGATCTCTTAACTATGGCAACTATACATTGTTATCTAAATAATACAGTAATTAAAAATTGTTTGATGAATTGTTTTAAAGACGGGTATCTTGTATTTTCTTATAAATTCTTAGGTTACCAATGGTTTCTGGTTGCCATACAAAAAAAAACCCAATAAAATGTTAGTATTTTTCTTTTTGAATCATTGTATAAATTATTCCATCTTTGCGAAAAGGTTAGGACCTTATTAATAATTTAAAAATAAATATTACCTTTATTTGATCAATTTCGTTAGACACTGAAAAATATGTTGTATTGTGAAAAAGAAGCGTGACATTATTAACTCCACATTCAAAGGGTTGATAAAAACCTTTAATTTAAAAAAATATATAAAATAAAGATCTTTTAAGAAAACTAGTAGTGGTTAGAAATTTTTCGTGTTCACTTCATTTTGATTAAATTTTATCAATTCCTTAATGACCTTAGTGAAATGTTACAATTTGTTATGTTGGGAATTTAATGAATTACAGATACTCTTTCTACCATAAGATTCTTGAGTCGTCAGTAGGAGTCTTAATAAATAAAAGATTATTTAATCTCAAATTTATATCAGATAGTGTTTCTAACTTTTTTAAGCTAGAAGGCTAACTAACAAAACCTCACCATTCTAATAATAGCTAATAATTTCATAAAATTGGGCATAGAGAACGTACTAATTCATGGTTTCAAATAATTATGATAGTTTAGTTGGAAAAAAGCTTAATTATTTCAATAGTTCAAAAAATATTTTTAAAATAGCGTAAAAAGATGGAAGTAAAAACAGCAAAAACTATTGTACTTAGGGTAGTGACTATAATTTTTTATTTCATGAAAAAGATGAGGGATGACTTGAGAATCGAAAATTTTCGCTCACATTTTGCGTTCTAGATATCAAGAGACCGATTTGGTTACGTATTTATCACTTTGTTGTGAATCCACCTAACCAGCGTGACATTTGCTAACCGTGACATTACTAGAGACTTTTGTCTCTTGCAACTGAATCACGTGCCGATACCCTACCATATGGCGATACGCCACTTTTCCTCTCTAATGATAATTATTATTGTTGATCAGTCAGAGCTCTACATGTTATGTCTTCTTTTATATACTTTATTCACATCTTCCGAGACCTTCCACGTCTACATCTCTTCTCCGAGAAACAATTAAGGATTCAAATCGGCCATCTCATTTATTTCACTCACATGACGTGGCCGTATCACATCAACATCAATTGAAATATTAATTATAATACGTCCAAAAGGAAACGTTAAAAACATCTTCACTATTTCTAATGGGCACGTTAATAGCTATATTTCAAGGTTAATGGTATGTCATTCAATAATAAACTATCGGACGAGCCTCTTTTAAAATTTATGCTTGTCAAGAAAAATACTTAAGTGTAATCGAGAATATGCGAAATTTCCAACCACTACTAGTTTTCTTGCAGGATCTTTATTTCATATATATTTTTTTTTAAATTAAATGTTTTTATCAACCCTTTGAATGTGGAGTTAATAATGTCACGCTCCTTTTTCAAAATACAACATATTTTTCAGTGTAACGAAATTGATCAAATAAAGGTAATATTTATTTTTAAATTATTACGGTTTACTTTTACGACATCCTATCTAACGGAATTAATAAGTTATGGTACTCATTGGATGCATAACTTAATGCTGTCCAAGCTCTCAAACCATAACTATTTCACTAGGGTGCACCGCTTTACCAAATTAATCACTTTATCAAATTTATTAGCTAATTAGTCAGTTTTAGAAGAACTAGAAATACTTTTCAGTGTTAGGTTTGATATACACTAATTTTTAAAATTATTTAATGTGATGTGTTTTCTATGGGATGGATTTTATGCACCGTATTGCTGGACTATTCGGAGTTCCATAGGCTGAGTGGTGAGTGATGTAGTTACAACACTTGAATGAATATGTTTAAGATGACTTAATTTACTTTAATTTTGAGTTATTTATACATTTCTGTTTATTTATTTTTCTTGCAAATATGAAATAAATCGATACAGGACTAGTATTTTTTCCTATTTAATTATGTCATTAAATTAAACAAATTATGTTATTTATCAATAAAAACAGTTTATCTTGAAAAAATAGTGCAAGTTCTTTCGTAATTATTTATCACAATAATCTATTGAAAGATCAAAATCTTGACCTTATAGCATAAATGCCATTGAAGGCATTTAATAGCCTATTATGCATTGTTTCACATATTCATTATTTCATGCATGAGATAGTTACAGACATGTATCATTAAAAAGACTTTAAACGTGTAAACCAGGACAACAGTAACACGCAAGCAAAATCCCATCGCTGTAGGGAAGATATCGAGACACCAAAAGGATTACCTTCATCCCATATATATTCTTAGAAAAAATAAAAAAATAGTATGGATTTTTGTTACATGAAAATAATAACCATGTGAAGAAGGGGAAAGAGAAACTAAGGTCATAATGAGTTTTATAATGAAGGTCGTGGAGGAAAAGGAACAGAACCCGTCAGGAGAAACGTTGACATGATGGACGGAAGCAGATTGGGAAGACAGATGACATAATGTTTTATTTTGGAAGGACATGTGAGTCATGTGAATATTGTTTAACAATATATCTCTAATAGAAAAAGGGCATTTCAAGTAGTTTACAGTGTAGATAATGAAGGAAATTATGTTCAAAAGGATCTCATGTATTTACAGCCAACGTTTCGACCTACATTCCAGATCTTTGTTAAGGGGCCTCTACATGTTGGCCGAGCCATGGCGAACTCAGACATACGCGAGCATGTGGATGGGTGGCTTGGCTTGGTTGGCCTAGGCTCGTTGCCGAGCCGTCGAGAGTCGGTTTTTGGACACAGATCAAAGGGGTTCGTGAGGGCGCTCGTGTAGCATCTCCACCATTGTTCTTTGTCTAGTTGCAACTTTGAGCTGTTAGGAGGTTAAAGGTGTTTGTTGGTACTTTTTATAATAAGTTTTATATTTAATCTTATTTATTTATATTTAATTTTCTTTTTTTGTAATAAAAATAATACACTCCAAGTCCAATGGCTGAAACCACTAGTACGCCGCCATGTTTGCCTCTCTGAATAACACTGACATGTGGATGGCCCGCACTTGGCTCGCCGAGCATTTGTACGAGCCTCCGAGCCATGGCGAGCGGCCAACATGTGGATCCACCTTTAGGTTCGTAGGTAGTTAAGGAATAAACATGTCTCGCTGAACGCAAAAGGTCGGGTTGTTCTGATCATTGACCATTTATGGCCAGCGGCGTGTTTATTTTTGATCTTTATAATAAAAGAAAAGAAAAAAATCGTGTTTTTTATTTATTGTTTTTTCAACTTAAAAACAATAACGTCATCATCTGATTAGAAGTAGTCTGGTGCACCTAACTTTCAATTACTTTAGACTTGAAAATAATTATCGCCCTTTTCAGAAGAGATATATCTAAATTATTCACCGTGGTGATACTTTTCTGAAGGAACCTTCCAATAGACAGATTGACAAACTCCACGTTTCAGAAAAGTAGTTTTAATTATATTTCTTGTTCCAAACTTTTTCCAGTATTTTTCTTTTGAGGAAATATATCATTTAACTAAAATTTACATTGTGTTTTTAACCATGTATTCGGTGCTAAATTGGTATTATCATTATTGAAAATATTATAAGTAATTTTATAAAGTTTGCCATCCTTTCTCGTGAAAGACCTAAACATAGGTTAAGAGAAATTTAAAAAGTAATCATTTAATTCCTATGTCGACATGACAAGAAACGTCAGACTGGCGCATTTGCCCGTCAGTTTTAAGTCGAACTCGTCCTAAAACTTTTATTTACATATATATTATTTCTTTTTCGCCATTATCCATTACCATTTTTTCTTTCAGTGTTACACATTATATGTTCTAAAATAATTGGCTTTCCAACGATATATAATGCGTCTATGTTACTACTTTTATTTTCGGAAAAGTTTTTTCAGCCTTAAATAATATTGCTCTTATCACCTCAAGTTAATTATCAAATACTTTTATAGTTTATATTTAGCCATGTTTTTATTACTTGTTAAAATATTACATGGTTAATTATTTCATATAAACAAATTGAAAGGACTTTCCGTGAGGATAATACCTATCTGATGTTAAAGATAAATTAATTAATTTTATTAATTTATGGAATTTGATTAAAATTAGTGGAGCTGTTTTTGAGAAAATTCTTAAAAAGTATGAAGTTAGTTAAATCTAGAGTTATTTCCGGTCGATCGATTTTAACGACAAGTATTTTAGCCATCTAAATTCCTATCTAGAGAGGATTCGAATGAGGCACTCGCGCATATCAGTTTGTAATACATAATAATAATTATAATAATATTCTTTATTTATTCTGGGATTGATTCCTTTAGAATAATATACAGGTGTCAAAATTAGACTTTAGAGCCTTAGATTGAAATACAAAATAAAAATGCAATTATAAAATGTCATAAAATATAATAAAATAACGAATTTAAAAAGATAAAAATGAACAACAATAATTAACAGAATATATAAACTAAGAATAGAACAAATAAAGTAAAACCATATGTCATATCATAAAACATAAGATGACAAACACTTCTGATAATAAGTAATAGAAAAAAATGGTAAAAATCAAATATAATTAAACTAAAAATAATAAATGGAAAGGTACAATTTCTGCTAATATATATATTTACAAGAATAAACAAAAATCTGAAACATTAAGTACAGAAAATATTTAAATCTTGTTTGAAACTTTCAATTGTTATTCGTCTGGAATTGGGTGGACAGAAGGTAGTCGAAGATACGGGATATATGTTGTAATAAGTATGTCTTAGTCTCTATATCCCTTCAAATAAAGTAATTAAACTCTATCACAACCACCAACAAAAGTTGCCGTAATCTACAAGGCCTATACTTGCCCTTAACATGCTATTTCAGTTTAGTTCGATTTTTTCGTTTTTAAACTAGGCTGTTCATCCACATACCATTTCGCGAGACGTGGTTACTTGGACTCAGGAGAGCACAAAACGTGTATTTCCGTCTAATTCGAAATTTTGCACGATTGCTGTACTTCCGTTTACTATAAGTTTCATATATCGGTAAGTGAAAGTACAAAATTACATATACGGCCTTACTGATATACGATCGAAAATATTTCAAGTACTATCATCCTTGGAATCCCCCATTTCTTAATTTTACGTTGCTTTAGTGGTTTTTCCCTAACCTTCCTACTTCCTTTATTTTTTTTTTTTTTTGTCATTCAATGACATATCTTTAATATATTTCAACTAAAATTATATACATGATTCAATACACGTGTCTATTCGGTTCTTTCTTCCTCTCTCGTGGTTCCTCTATCGTGGTAGTATTGCAGAAATATGTGTAACAATCTTTTTATTTACTTTTACAAATAGCTGAAGTATTCCTAACAGCAGCAGGATAATACTTTAAATAATTTTATGGTGTTTGTATATTTGCCTAAAGTATATCATGTTGAGCCTAGTTAACGGTCTCTGCTTACTTCACATAGTTTGACCGCGATCATATTTAAAACAATAACATATAAAACTTTTGGTATTAAAACATATTGTGTGTAATGATAATTTATTTACTAATATTTATTAAGAACTAAGTTACTGTTCATTTATTACTAGAAATTAATTTTTTTATAAATGTACTTACATAATACATGTATGTGATATGTATTTTATTTAAGTACAAATTATAAATATAATTTATGTATAACATTCATATTTATCATTTAAGTACATTTACAAAATATTACAAAATTTTTCGTAATAACTGAAAAGTGATTACCATTCTCACCGGCTCATATGTCAGTATAGTTTTCGCACCATTTCTATTCAGTAAATAGATACATTTCTATATTTCATGGTTTGAGAATAAATTTTACGACTTTTTTTTTTTTTAGTAAATTTGATTTGTTTTTGAAAATAAAATCAACCAGAGGACTCGTGTTTGAAACAAATACCTCAAGAAAAATACTTTTCCTCTTAAAGGCATAAGCAAATTGTCACTGAACAATTTTCACACTCATCAGTAAGGGAAAATGATGAATAGGATTTTATAAAAGTAATGCTGGATAATTGTTTTTACTAAATTTTCCTACTTCCTAAGGCCAAATTGGCCCAGTCAATTTCGAGATATAGGAGTCAAAGAAATTAACTGAAATGATGGCATTGGATCTAGAATTCATCCAGATACCAAACCTCACACTCTGATTAACAATCGAACAATCGTGGTTTGCCCGTTGCATGAATTTGACTGCAGATAGATACTGAAGGAATTTTTTTTTCCTTTGTGGCCAAAAAGTAGAACGTGAAAGGATTTTCGATTCTGAGGTCATACTTGTTTTACATGTATACAATGCTTCCATACCTACGGTAGTGAGGAAGCAAACATGTATATATTTATATATAAGCAGAGGAAAAATTGTCGAGTATCTAATCACAAATAAGTAAAATTAACTTTGATTGTAGTATCAAGAAAGCGTTTAAAAGTATTATTTATCTTTCAAAACAGGATATGATGACAGGGAGGTTTCGTTGGATGAGGAAAATAAAGGGAGGGCATGAGCATTATGATATGACATGAAATCATTATGAATGGAACATAATACTCAAAATAGTTTCATAATAGAACTGATAGATAATTTTATAGCAATAGTATATTTTATATCCTATTTCTGTAAGGAATAGGATACTTGATACTACGTTTTCACCAGGCTTCGATTCGAGGCAAATATGCTTCTGATTAGGTTTCCTACGATATAAAGTTAAGTGGAATCATTAACAATCAAATTTTAAAAAATAAACTTAAATATAATACATTTAAAAAACAAATGTAATATATTAATATTATATACAAAGTGCATCTTAAATTCATGCTTCATCTGCCATCTGCTAAATATAATGTTCGTTCCTCATCATCGCCTCAGATGAATCTTTTCTAGTATTCTTTGTATCCTTCTCGATTCAACTTAGAGCATCATCTCGTCGAATTTTCATTAAAATAATAACTGGTTATTTTAGGAGAACGATTACTTTCTATTGAGCACTAAACAAAATTTCTGTGGTATTAATAGTAGACACGACTGCGTTACAGTGCGGGTAGAGGAGCATATTTCATATTCATATTAAGTTGTTTATACTTGAACTGGAAAATAGTTTTGAACTGAAAAACCTACAATTTGTTCATATTTTTGTGAACTTGGTACATTTCTAATTTTTTTTGTGTGAGTTAAATTGTCATCATAGGCCGTTCATACCGTTTTTCAATTTCAGGTGCTTTTTAAATATTGCTCGATTTAACTATCTTAAAATTTCCTCTTTCAGTTTTAAGATAAAATTTCAAAAGTGATAAAGGTCAGTCGCTCTCCGGGGGTCTTGTGGGGAAGGATTGTTTTTTTTTGTGTTATGTTTTCCTCTTGTGAGATTGTGACGTCGTACATCGACCAACCTTCTCACTATCATTGTCTGAAAACACTCCATAATTGAGCTGGTGCAATTACTAATGAAAATCATTTGTAATTGTTATTTTAATTTTGAAATTTCAAATTATGGTTGAATTGTAATTAAAATTACTTCTTGTCCGTCACTGGTATAGTGATAATAGAGACCGCATTTTCGTATAATTTTATCTTTTATTACATAGCTTCAAATTTAGCCAAACCTCGACAGAAATTCTAATCATGTTATAGACATCTAAATTACACTGCTTTGCACGTTTTGTGGGTTACTACACAAATTTGAATATTTTGCAGTTTTTATGCTGAATTTCATTATTATGATTGTTGTTGCATAACACTTAATCCTTGCACTAAGTATAATATTTATAGGTGTTTATGCAAAAATTTATTTTTTTCAATTTCATATTTAATTTATTTTTTTAAGTAGACAAATTTGAGATAAGCCAATGCATTGCATTCGAACCAAAAAAAAAAAAGAACAAGTATACACAGGGGATGAATATTCTTCGGATAGTATTAACCATTGGTTGGGGATAACTATGAATTCCTTTTTATAGAAAACGTTCATTGTTATTATTTTTAACTTGGATCCCCCCTCTGTCTACATTCCTCTATTCTTCCATATTTGGCGTGACTTGTGGACATTTCAGTTTGTATTTTTAGTTTTCATTGCAAAGTTAAATAAATTTACGAAAGTCCGAACAAGTTTCTCATACACAATTAAAACCTAGATATCAAATAATCCTTAGCTAAACTGGACAAGCTTTGAAAATTTTCGATCCAAATATATTTCAGGACACCTGTGTTTCGCAAGGATTAACTATTAGAAAAAGTCTGTAGTATTTAAAATAGCTGGTTAATAATGGTAGAAAACATATTGCTCAAAACACCGCAACTGTTATATGTTGGAATATTATGGAATACCAACTTTCACCTGAGCATGTTGTTACACGATGGGGAACTGGTAGAAAGCGGTTTTATTTTATGAAGAAAATCATAATAAATTCAAAACTTTTGTTATTATATTAGATGGAGAAGTAGTCAATAACAACTGTGAATAATAAAGAAAATTTGGTGTCATAGTAATGACAGACATTAATCTGGTTTGACTATCATAAAATAACATTTGCCAAATTTACCATAGGTATCCAGTTATAACGCCAAAATCGATCGATGAATATACATTTAGTAATATTAGAATACGTTGTAGACTGCATCAACAGTGTAAAAAATGCAGTTGACGAAAGTGCTTGTTACTTCCTTAGACTTTTTTTTTTTTTTTTTTTTACTACAACTTCTTTACCATTGATCTACAACTCAAGAAAAAAAAAATATACGGGAGTTAATTGATTTTGTGACGCGAGGGAACGCTTGAGATGAAACGGTAGTGGTGAGAGGTAACGCTCGATGTGTTTTGTATTAAAATATCTCGAAAAGTAAAAATGGTAGCTGCATACTATAAGTGAGGAAAATGTTCAGCGTTCCATCCTGTTTGTGATAAGCCGAAATAGAGATGGTTACTTGCTACTAGATGAATTCTAATAAAAAAATGAATCTTTTTATCAAACTTTTTCAAAATTGTCTACATTGACTTAATAAATGTTAGTTTTTTTGGTTAATGTTATATTCGTTTGTAAATACATGATTAAAAAACTCAATTTCAAATTTTTGAAAAATAGGAAATTTTTGTTTCTCCTTTCTACATTGCATCTTGCTTTTTTAGTTTAAAACTACAGTTTTAGGGATCTGAAAATTGAGAAAAAACTTCCCAGTCTTCAAATTAGGAATGTAAGATTATTAAATAGAATCCGCTTCCAGCTAGTTCTTGAATTATGAACAAAATTTTAGACTTTTAATCTGAACATTTAATAGAGTAGTAGTAGCGTACAGTATTATTTATTATTATTATTATTGGAGCGACAGACCCTGGAGGTCCAAAGCCTCGCAGTAGAGTTTTCTTTTATATATGTTTCCACTAATGTAGAGAGTATTTAGTGAGTATGATTTGATTCAAACAAGGTTAAGCTTAAGGTTCTAACGTATTTATTCATTAAATTATTTTATTTTATTAATATAATTTTTTTTTAAACTTATTTATCCATTCAAG